>NC_057880.1:14675908-14975986 GCF_019740435.1 Gambusia affinis
TAAATTTCTCGCTTCCGTCTTGAGGACTGACTTTGCTTTTGGTTTACTAGGGAAAGCTGGCCGAGGAGAAACTCCTGTGTTTGAGTTTGTGGACCCAGAAATCCAGGTCAGAATAATTTTCTCTACAAGACACAAAGATTGTAATTAAGAGTGACACACTTTCGGCTGCATTAATGTCTTTAGATGGCAGAGGACAGCTTGCACACTCTGGAAATTAACCCACCGGACCCTGCGAGCCCTCGGAGAGTTTTCCTCGAGGTATCACACAAAGATGGGCCATTTCCCATGATGCCTCACTCCATGTACTGCCTCTCACTGTGGCCAGGCATCACACTAGTGCTGCTCACCAAGGTTTGTGGTTACATTCAAACAAAGCCTGTTTCTCTTTAGTTGCAGCAAAGATGCTTGTGGCACGTTGTAGATAGATGTTTAACAGACATTGTATGCGATTAACACTGCAATGCCATTGAAATACTCTTTGATTTTTAAAGTATTTTATTGGGATTTAGCAACACTAGGTTGTTCATATTTTAAAAATAAAAGGTCCTACTTCAGTTTTTTTGTTTTTTTTTTACACAAAATGTCTGGCCTTTGTATTCAGACACGCTAAGTCATTTCAATGCCATTACAGCTGGAAGTTTTTGTTGGTATGTCTCTAGTACCTTTGCACACCTAGAGAAAAATGTTGGCCCACTATGCAATTCTAAAGCATACTCGTAACTTTAGTTGGCAAATGGTTGCACTGAATATTATTTAGGGGTGTTGGAGTAAATAGCTTTATGTTTTTGGAATTTCAGCGCTGGTAGCATTTTTCTTAAGCTTAATTATATATTATAAGAAAAAGGGGGGGAAAGTTCAAGAGGTAAGATTATTTCTGAAAGGCACTATATATCCAAAGACATCCTGTATTTGCTCTCTTGTCACCCATGTCAGATTTCCTCCAGTGCACTGGCCATCTCGGTGTATAAGTACTTGGAGGAATTTGACAAGCTGGAGAAACGATTACACGAAGGCCATGGAGGTCCCGCCTCAGCCAGAAGTCCTCTGAATATGCAGGACATCCGCTCCAAAATGGACAAATTCATCAAATCTTTGGAGCCCCATGACTTACAGGTTACCAGTTTCAGACCTTGCCATTTCATTGTACGACCTCCTAAATTATAATAGAAAATGTTATTTGTTCAGTTGTCTTACTCTGAATTCAAAAGAACCTTCCTAGATTCCTTACTCTTATTTAAAAGAATCACATTTAATTCTTCCGTTTTCATTCTTCGAGCCCAAACAAGAACATTTTCTAATTCTCTTCCAGTATGCGCAGTTACAAAATGTCTGGGCAGAGTTCAAGAGCCGAGCCTTTTCCAGAGGAGGTTCTGGTTTCAACAAAGAGTAAGTCCTCTGCTGCCCTCTGGTGGCCAAACGTCATTAAAGCAGAAAGTGTCTGAAGTTCCTTTTAACGTTTTCACGACTGTTGCTTTAGTCTCATCCCGTGGTGTAAGAACATGAAGACGCAGTTGTGTGGAATATACAGACAGTGTTTCCTGACTGGTTCTTTGTCTGCTGATGTTACTCATCGTCTCTCTGCTGGTCTGCAGGAACGAGCCCAGGCTATGGTTCGGTGAGCCTCAGCCCACTGAAACGTTTTATTTTTTGTCTCAGCACTCTATGTGTCTTTAATAAATGTCTTTAATAAATGTCATAATGTTGAAGGGACTTCAGGCTTTCTATTGGTTCGACTCGTATTGACACTCTTCTTCCCCTAGAGAGAAACTGGTGGACTGGAAGGACTTCCTGTTGGTCAAAAGCAAAAGGAACATAACCATGGTGTCATATCCTTTTTTTGTTTAAATGTTACCTTTCCCCTATAGGTCTACTGACTGCTTTATTGTCTATTAATGGTTATATGCACATCATATTGATAAACAGTCTTAGGTAATGAGCACATGAGAATTAAGTTTTTCCAAAACCATTTTATGTATTTGTTCTCTCTTAAATGTAAAAATGTTGCTCAGGGCTAATTTCTGGACTACTACCCTGGTAAGACCTGGCTAAACTCAGGCCCTGCCTTTTGATCTGCATATGTTTTTCAAAAATGTGGATCTTGACTAAGCTGATCTCACTTATCTGGAGGATTTCCCAGGCCTCGTCCATTTTATCTGCGTGGACCGAGCAACTGGCCAAATGATTGCTCCATCACTCAACATCACAGAGCGCACTACGTCAGAGCTGGGGAAGGGACCTGTGGCTAAATATATTAAAAACAAGGTCAGACAACCTCTGATTTATTTTACTACATGAGTGTTTTAGATGGAAAAAGACTCAATGATCATTTAGACCAATGGACTTAAAAAGTAAAGATCTTAACAGTCTTTTTACATCAAAACTAACAAACAAAAAGACTCAGTTTCACAAAATGTTTTCATAGTTTTATCTTAAATAAGAAGACTAATAGCAGCGCTGCTGTGAACTAAATGCACACTGTGATGTTGATGTAGTGAAATCAGAAATAAGTGTTTGCAGATTGTGCTTTTTATCCTTTGACTGATGGAACATAGTCTTTTCTCTTGCCTTTGTGAAAGACAGAATTATTTTGCCTGTGCAGTGACCACAATTACTTTCTTTTTCCCTTCCGTCTATCTTTTGACCTTAAACTGAAGGTATGGGCCCTGGTCAGGACAACCCGCAGCTATCTGCAGAAGGGTTATTCCACCGTCACACTCCGTGATGGAGATTTCTATTTCTGCTACTTCCTCTGGTTTGAGAATGAAACGGTAAGTTACCATTGGAACATTGGACTCAATTTAAGGATGGATTCATCTTTTTTTGCTGTGCAGCAAACAATTAATTCTATTAAGTGTTTCCACATTTTTGCCAACTTATTTACGCATTAGCATTATGCTACAAAATCTCTATATGTCTGATCCATCAGGGATACAAGTTACAGCCAGTGGAGATACCAGTGCTACCTGACGACTCTCCACCCATTGGGATGCTCGCCTATGACTACTACAAGTAAACAACCTAACCCTGAAATGTAAGGAAAACTCAAGTGGCCTTTGCTCAGCATTAACAGAAGTCATATTTTTTTCACAGTAGGCTGCTGAGGTACTGCAGCAAGAGCCACAAGGGGGAGAATGTGAAGTGCTATGAGCTGCTGACTGTCCACCTGGGGGTCATCCCTACAGAAATCATCCTCCAGCACTGCAGGCAACTCGCAAGCAAACTGTGGGAACCCTCACGCAATCCGCTGCTGTAGAAAGATCATTACACTCAAACGTAGAGACAAAGGTTTCAATCCATTGTTCCATCAGGAAGAAAAGCAGAACCCACATATCTGCCTCACAGTTTCCTACTCTTTCTTTGTTTTTGCTATTTTGTGTTTGAAATTCTTCAAATAATTTATTAGAAGCACTTTTTCACTTAGCACAGGCAACCCCTGTGACTTTAATCGACCCCATCAAGTTTACATTCTTGAACATTTGTGTCCTGTTGATTAGTCATGTACATGTACATAAGCAATGTAACTTTTTTTCACCCTTTTAAAGTTTACAGTATTTGTATTTTACAAATGAACATACTGCACCTTCAGTGTGTCTTATATAAATGAACAATCCAACAAGTAGTTGCTGAATGTCTTTCCTTATGAATAATTTAAACGTTGTTTTACTTGCTTCCGCTCTATTATCAAAGTTGTCATAAACACATGAGGTTGTAGCAACTGGCATTGATTCGCATCGTTTAGGGATTCTTCCTGAATCTTACACAAAGTGCACAAGAAGCAATTTGGAGGGATTTTTTTTCCTCTAGAGAAATACAACTATTAGCATAGCTGTATTCTCTATTTTATTGAGTCTTTAGCAAATGAAATTAAAACATAAAACAGAACATGAACATTCAGGACATCATACAATATAGTCTTTTTCTAAATATCATCTGTATAATTAATACTGTTCTCAAATTAACTGCTAAAAATCCGTCCTTTGATTGCTAAGTTAGTTGTTTAGAGATTGGGAGCATTTTACTGGGACATTAAGGACTGGGAGCATTTTAAAGGTCAGTTTGCAGTGTGGAGTGCGTTGTGCACAGCTTACAATAGAGGAAACAAACTCCCGACCAGAAGGGGGAGTGCATGCAGACTTAAGAAAAACTCAAAGAGCTCCTGTGAGGTCAGTCACGGCTCCTGAAGCCACCAGGTCCCTCAGGAAGAGTTTCTCGGCGCTAACATCGTGCACCACCTGGAAGATTCAAAATAAATGTCATTGTGGACAAAACATGAATTCTGTGGTCAGTAACCCTGATGGGGTGGATTTGGACAAATCTCTTAGGGATCCTGGCAAAGATGTCTTTTTACATCAAAACTAACAAACAAAAATAAACGTATCTGTTTTCATTGCATTTGTATAATCTCACACTGTCATAATTTGAGGCCATTTATTTAGTGGGGGGAAGAAATTCCATCTGAAGAAATGCTAGTTGACAAAATCATCTCTCCATAATTGGTACCCACAAAAACACCTAAAAATACATTTTAGACATGAGCCGTTTTTAAAATATTACTTTACTTTTTGAAGTTCTTGAGAATTTTAAGAACATTTCTAGTTTGTGAGACATGTCTTGTTCTGAAACTAATGGAAGTTTAATTCCATTAGTTTAACAAAAAATTCTCCTCTGGCTGCTGCTGAGTTTTCCCACTGTGGCCAGGACTAAGACTTTGAATCCTCTCCGATATTCTTGGAAGGTCTCGACTGTGAAGTCTAGCCATACCCTTGATTTTTTTTTAGAACCCAGGGAGATAAGCAGAAAAGCATATATGAAAACTGTTAAGGTGTACTTACACCTTAACAGTTTTGCAGTAGGCCCTTTTCTAACAAGCATGAGCCTCGATAGAAGGCTCATGCTTGTTTTCCAGACAGAAAAAAACCTTGCACGGCCACCTCACTTCTAAATGCTCTTGAAAATCTGTGAGGTGAGCCGAAGAGTTGAGAAAAATAAGAAAGCACTTGGGACTTTTGATTGTTTACAGAAAACATGTAAATAAGAGTGATTGAATATCTCTCTCTGTAAGCCATGTGAAATATTGCAGGTGAAAACTTAGCAAAGAGAAAACTTAGTAATTGTCGTACTACGAACAAACTATCCCCAGCGGTGGTACTAATAATCTTCCCTCCAGTAATTTTCTTTGCAACATTTTGTCGACACTGAATTTTTCTGCAAAGAATAAGTGAACTTTTCAGGGTGGAAAAAAGGATAAATCTCTCCCAAGGCTTTTTACATATATTTCTGTGGAATCAGCATGTTTGCCCACATCTGTATGTCAGTGTAAACTTACTTGAGCTTTCATGGCACCCATGCGTATTGCCTCGTAATAGTGGAGCCTGGCCTCTGGGTGCTGCATGTCATAACCAAACCCTGCGAGGCTCACATGGTCACACATCTGCAGAGCCATCACCACGGCACTGGCACCTAATGTTGGCACCATCTTTGTTCAGAACAAAAAATAATTACCTTTTATTTATTTTGTAAAGCAAAACAAGATCTCAAACGTCACCGATAATTTGAGAGAAATTCTTTAACATGGTAGCAAAGAGTACAAAGTAACATCCATTTGAAAATAAATGTTGCTCATCTTTCAATCAGCTTCTTGGATGGCCCATCAAAATACACGTTTTTTTGTTGTTTCTGTTTCAAAGCAGTTGTCATTGGAAGGAATACAATAAATTAAACAAATGCAAATGTATCACACGTTTATGTAAAGAAATAGACAAATTATTTGGGAGCTTACATTTCCCTGTTTCTGGGCATATCTCTGTATGACTTGGCCTGTCTTGTGGATGATCTCTGGATGGAGAATCTTGAAGCTCTCTGGTTTCAGCGGAATATCTTCAACTACCTCCCTCCAGAACCACATTTTGGACCAGAAGCTCTATAGATGACAAACAGGACAGCAAAGATTTCCAATGAACCAATGAGAAACTTGTGCAGTATAGTTGGTGTTCAGATGTGGGCTAACCAGAGGCTGCTTGGTTATTATAGAAGTCAGCCAGTCCAAGTCCAGGCTTTTAAAAGCCACCAGAGCAATCATGGAGGTCTTTTTGTATTCATCGGCCGAGTGAGGCGCTGCCTCTGGGTACATCAAGCGGATGGTGGTGCGTGACCCAGCATCTCTCTCAAATCCAGAGATGGGAGCATTATTCATCCTGGAAACAGACATAAACCCCCAAAATTTTGTTCCAACAAATCGGTGTGGTCAGTGAAATTCAACAAAAAAAATTAATTAGGGCAACTACAAAATTTGACTATTACTTCCAGTTCAGAGAATTTTGTAAAATTAAGAGTAGGTCAGGGGTCATTGGAGGCTCTTGAAATAATTGTATGGCCCCCAGTAGCAGTTCAAGAATGGGAATTTGAACCACAAACCTGATAATGACATCATATTGATCTATGTGAGATCCAAGATGGCTCCCGTGAAGAATGCCTCCATTTCCCACCACCACACATCGCCTGCACCTGTCTTCTTTACTCAAAGATGGAGGCAGACCAGGCTGAGGCATAGCAGCAAGGGCCAGGGCCAAATGCTCTTCACTCCCTTGGAGCCCCAGAGGAGGGGTCAGATTCCAGGCCTTGGGTTTGTCCTGTTGAACAAACACTGGGATGTCCAGAAGGCCTTTAGAACAGGACAGCGACTTGAGGTGGTCCAGACCCCAGTGAGGCTGGCATGGTCGTAAAAGCAGGAGGGCTGACTGATTTAGTAAGGCCTGAGGAGAAGAGGGCACAGTAAAATAAATTCTTCTGCTAATTTAACAAAGATCTTGTTAAAATGCTATAACATGCATCTTTACCAAATCTTTGGGATACTGGTAGTCATCGCTGTCTGATGACTCATTATTTAAGGGGAAATATGCAGGAATCAGAATCACCAAGTAGCATCCGATCAGCAAGATCAGACTAGTGGCAAGATTCTCCTTCCTGTTCAGAAGACAAAAGGACAAAATGGTCCATCGATAATAGCAAAAATGTAAAGGGCAACCGTGTTCTTCCATCTGCAAATGTCATAAGTGAGTTGACATGTCAGCTAGCATGACAAAAATAAGTCCATCTGTTCAAATTGCAGGTTGAGAATGTGTTTCTCTTTAATTAGAGATACTCACAAAAATATTTTGACCCTCAAAGTTTTTGACATTTTATCACATTATAACTGTAACGTTCAATGAATTTCATGAGATAGACCAAAATAAACTAGTGTATACCTATGGAAGAGCTCTGATCCGTTTTTCAAACGTTTTGTATTTAATCTCCTCAGAGTCAGTCCTTTGTAGAATCATGTTGTTTTGAGATTATACTTCACATAGTTGTAAGTGTTTTGGGGTGTGTCTCTACCAGCTTTGCACATCTGGAAACTAAATGTTTACAAGTAGTTCTTGGCAAAATAGCTGAAGCTCAGCTACATTGGAAGGCTAGGCTATGTGAACACCGATTTTCAATTTTTGACACAGATTCTCAGTTAGATTCAGGTCTGGGCTTTGACTGGGCCATTGTAACACATGAGTGCACTTTGTTTGAAACCATTATTGTCAGCTCTGGGTTTATGTTTCAGATTATTATCCCATTTGAAGATAAACTTTGTTGTCATTCATTTAGATAGATTTCTTGTTTCTGCTAAACAAAAACAGAACGTTTGGCTTGTTTTCTGAAATGTTAAAGTTTGGCCTCAGATGAAGTTAAATGGAGTTCTATTTACAAATATAAAATCTATGAACAAATATATTAATTTGATTTAATTTAGAGGTGTCAGAGTAAGCAAATCTGAAAACAAATGCATGCCACACTTTTCATAACTGCATGCCACTTTCAGTCTACTCCATCATTTTTTTTTTTGATTTTGTGTAGGTCTATTA
Organism: Gambusia affinis; assembly: GCF_019740435.1. Classification (NCBI taxonomy): domain Eukaryota; kingdom Metazoa; phylum Chordata; class Actinopteri; order Cyprinodontiformes; family Poeciliidae; genus Gambusia; species Gambusia affinis. Next base: position 14,683,801 of record NC_057880.1, read on the forward strand.
CACAAAGTCCTATTAAAATTCTAAATTGCAGGTGTATTATGAGAAAAATTACAAAAAGCTTTACAGAGGCACTGTAATGTGTTTATTAGGAGCATGCCTAAAATTTAATGGTTGCCACACCTTTCTAAAACCAAGTTTTTCCAGGTGGTGAAATGAAAGCCCTCACTAATGTTCTCAGATGATCACAGCCATGATCACAGGCACACCTCCACAGCTGATATGCTGATGACCACAAGCAAAGCACTTTTCAATTTGTAAGACAAACTTTGTTTTGTCCCATTTCCATTTTCTTACGTCATGTCAAATTAGTCAGGAGTATGGGAAGTTTTCATTCATCTACATCAACTCAGTGTTTGGAATGTAGAAGTATGATTTTCCAAAGCAAAATCAAGTTACTTGTCTTGATGTCTGACTGTTGGTTGTCATTTTGCTGTATATAAAATTTATTCAACAGTCAGCATAGCCTAAGATTGGGCATCAGTCAACCCTGAAGCCCTTTATGCAAATAATCATCATACTCGTCAACATAATTGCTTTTTTACAAAATAATTACTGTGGGGACTTTGAGCAAAATACCCGTTCTATCACATTAGATCATTTTTAGTATTATTTAGAAATAGAATGGGTCCAAAGCCCTCTGTAATAGTTTTGAGCACAACCTGTTTTCTTCTTTGGAGGACTTGTACCTGCTTAGGAAAAATTCCCTGGACTCCGTTTTTAATATATCTTGTTGTTTGTGACACACAGTTGTTAGTGTTGTCTCTGCAGCCACAGGGAGCAGTGGAGCACCGTCATCTGGATCTTCTACACTCAGATGGTTCAGCGTCACCATCGCACTGTTTCTTCCACCTTAAACACACACAATGTATAATGCTGACTAATGAGCCCTAAATCAATAAACATAATATTAAGGAATAACTAAGCTCTACTTTTGAGACAAGATCTGTGAAAAGAATCACTTTGATTTATGTACGACGGGGAGAGTGTCATGTTACCTACTTTCTGGTCAAATATGAGCTTATTCTGCCTGAGACAAGAATCAGTTTTACAAACACATAAGAACAGAGTGCAACTTACAGCTTTCCTCGAAGAGTTGTCAGCTGATTTTTAGCTTTCTTCTTCCATTGCTGAAGAATAAGCAGAAGAGTGCACGGTCAAAATGGCTGACGTTCCTTTTTTACCTGACTGAACTCTGCCTCTTCCCTCAATAGTCCTGGTTAATCATTAACACTCCAGCTGGAAAGGGGATGAATAAGCATGCGTGTGTGTCATCAGCAATTCGTCCAATAAAATTCAATATTTAAATATGAATAAGCATGTGTGTGCGTGCGTGTGCGTGTGTGTGTCATCAGCTATTTATCCAATAAAATACAGTATTTAAACATAAAAAAGGGAGGAGGAGAGATGAAAAGTGTGATTAGGTACGGTGCTGGAAAAAAGAATTCACCCCTCAACGATTTCTTACTTTTTTTTTTTTTGTCACACTTGCTTCAGGTTTTTCATCTCATTTAGATTTTAGACAAAAGGAGAGAGAAAAAAAACATTCCAAACCAACATAGTTTAGGTGAAAACATGTTTCACCTAAATATATTTAAATCATGACTTTGTTTACCTGCGATTTGTTTGGTTCAGTTTCACTGGCCAATGGTCTATGAAGGTCTGGTTACTGCCTGATCTGTAGAATGTAGAAATCCAACAAGTTTCATTCACTCAATTCAAAGCATGAATGGCTATGAGGCTACTTATACGAGGCCACATTGTTCTTGTACCTCATCTGCTTTTGATGCTTATTTGACTGAGTTATGTGTTTTTCGAAATTCCTTAGTGATTTGACCAAAGCCCTGAAAGGGTTTCCCCAAGTTTGAAGGACTTATGCTGCTTTTATCCTTGAGGGCATCTTTTCATCCCAATAGGGTGGAGTTATTATGACCAACTGCTTAAAGTCTATTGGTGATAACATTCAAAGAGCAGATACAGCACAGTTGGTGTACAGTTTCTGTAAACTTCAATGTTGCCTCTTTAATTCCTTAACCACTGTCTTCTACTTATCCAAGATTGTGTCACAGACCTAACAGAGCTAAGGAAAAGGCAGGCATCTTTCTCCCCCGCATTTCTCTCTAGCTCATTCTGGTTTGCATGCCAAAAGGTATAAAATGTCTCCGAAGTGAGTTTTTGTCTTCCCCACAGTCTACTCCAGTGGCATAGGGCCCAAAAAAATCCTCCAATTTCAAGAAAGATCCAGTGTACCGTGTCTTGTACTTCTGTCCTACCATATTACTAAATGTTGATAAATTAACTATAATTACATGAGCAAGACAATGGAAAAGCTCCAGGGACTGAAACATTGGAGCTGGTCCACCTGATAAATTGGTCATAAAGATTTAAATGTGATATTTCTTACATTTTTACCTAAAAGTTTGTTCTGATAAGTACTGAGAACTATCTATCAATAGATAATAAAACAATAGAAAGGAAATATTACTTTTGTTTAAAAATATATAGTTTCATTATAGTTAAAATGTGTTTTACATACTTGAGGTAAGATGAAATAAATAAGCCCAGATCATTTTTATTTAATCCCGACACCTAACAGAACCAAACTTGCCGTTGAAAGAGAGGTTTGTTTCAACCACGGCTGTATGTGATGTGTGCAAACTATTCATTTTCATTATCAGCCCCACGCAGTATTTCCTGTTCCAGACAAGGCTGCTCTAACTGTCAGGGAGAGAGGGAACACAAACCACCCACAACACAGGGTTAGGTATCAGATAGTTCTTCCAGTCTACATAACTCTAAAACTGAGAAGAAAAGCACCTGACAAAAATTCATCCTTATTTACAGAACTCCTGTAAATAAGGATGAACTTCAAATAACGATGAACTTTAATAAAATCAGCTTGACAGCTGATTTTATTGAAAGGGGGATGGGGAAACTTTCTCACTGCGATGCAGCCAAAATTCAGAGGAACCTGTTTATCCATGAAATATTCAGTTTTTTTCAGTCCCTAATTCATAATCCAGCTCCTGTGTTAGAGCTCAGCATTGACCAATAATTGATGTTTTGTTGCTTTCTCGAACAACGATCAAAAACTCGCTGAGAAAATTTTTTTCTTTTTACAATACACCCTTTATTAAATACGCCTCCATGATACATATCCAGTCAAATTCCAGAAAATCAGTGGATGCTTTATTTAAAGATCACATGGTAACAATCCTCAAAAAGGTAACACCATGGCAACACGATATTTTTATTTTACCAGGCAAATCAAATTATGGACAGGCACATTTGTAAAGCACCATTTGTTTCCAGGTGGAAATGGAAGCATGACTCTTGTGAGATCAGTTGGTGAGTGAACAAATGCATTTACACATGCAGCATACTTTAATTGTGCACCAAAACAGTGTTAGTGATACCAAAAACAGGGTCAGAGTATCTGTTTTTAAGCTTCTTTTTCAGTCTTCAAAGTTTTCATAACACATTAAACCAAGCTACAGGGCTTGACTCTTGATTTATTCTTTTTTCACAGATGTAGCAGTGAAAATGTGAAACGTTCTAATCTGACTTCAGAAGTAACTGAAACCAAATATTTCCTTGTTTAATCAACGGGTCTTTTCTTTGTTCATATGTACTTAAATTCCAGTTGAAATTCTGGAAATTTTGTCTTTACTATCCAACTCTAAGGCCTGTTTGTTTGCACTTCTGATCATTTCAGGTTTTCATACTTCTTATATGACATGATTGTTTTTGGTTGAAGTTATGGAGGCAACACTAGAATAAATAATGTCTATTGATGTGTTGTAAGGCCTGTTAAACATTCAAGTATACAGAACACATAATAGCTGTGGTCAGCTGTAATAAATTATGTGTCAAAATATCAAACATGTTAAAAACACAATTTTCCACTAGTCCAGACTGCTTAAAATTAAAATTGATACAGTTAGATACAATGTATATATATACACACCTTACACACATTAACAAACAAGTACATACATTTTTTTTTTCATTTAGCTGCCTAAATTATTTAGGTCCATAGATTCAACACAAGGTGCTGGTGAGAAATTTACATTCAGTCACTATCAGATTAATTGTTGGGCTTTTAATGATGCAATAGGGCCGCTCGTTTTCCATGTTGGCACTAGGCCTGTCGCAATAAGCAATAAATCAATTAATCCCAAGATCAATTAAAACAAACTCAATAATTCCCATTTGCATGATTTATTGTTTTCTCTTTTCTTTCTCACTTTCTACCAAAAACTGGAGGGCAAAAATCTTCAGCCTGCTGCATTGGCCTCAAATAGAGGCCCCATTTTTAGAGAGATTTCATAAATAATTTCATTTGTTGTTTCTGTTGCTTGATTTATTTAGTTTCAATACTTAAAATGCCTTTGATTTCCTCTGTTAATTAAAATTTAAAGTTTGTTGATCTTTGAGAACGTGCTCTTACGTTTTGTATGGTATTTTCACTATATTTCTCGTAAATGGCCTCGGAACAATATTATCGTTTATTGTAATAACTTCTGGGACAATTTATCATCTAGCAAAATTTGTTATCATGACATACCTAGTTGCAACAATACAATGATACAACAAACAACGACAATAAATTTTAAAACAAGAACTTGTTGGGCAAATTTGACTTTAATGCAAATTTTCTCTGCAGGATTAAAAGCATACATATAATCCCACTAATATTTGGAAAATTGTCCTTCAACAAGTTGCAGAGAAGCTTACAAATTGTCATCACGGAATAGGGACTGATTCAAAAGCTAAATGTTCACCTGCTTTATGCATTTTAGTTTTGATTCCAAATAAAAAACCAAAACTGGCTTTGGAAACTAATCAAGCAGGTTAAACGTTTCACAAACATCCATGTACTGTGAGTACAGAGTGGTTACCAGAAAACCACATGATTTAAACAAACTCTACCATGTTTCATAGGAGGAGTCAAACATCCAGCCAGAATTGCACCAAGAGTTTGCTGATGAAAAAAAAAATATATATATAAATATGTGTTTCCCCTATAACAACTAGGATACAGCTGAGTACATATTAATGGGGTAAATGTATGTTTGAGCCTGTGTGTAATATTATTATTCTCTTTTCAGCAGAGAAAACCCACAACAATAAATTCAAAATTCTTCGTCCATCTCTGGTTTCTCAAATTCATTGAAATTGTTTGTTGGACCCTGAATATGACCCTGAATTCATGCTGATGATGACCGTATGTAAACCTCGGAGCTCCACTGAATCATTCTAACAAGTTGTACAAATGTTGAGTCATGGTGATCTTCTTTCCCAATAATAATAATAATAATAATAATAATCAAGAAGAAGACTTGCAAATGACAGAGCTAAAACCATCCTTAATCAGGCTTTCAACTCCTTAAACTGACAGATACCTCAAGGCAAGTCATGCAGTGAGAACGTGAGGAGAGCGTGTTGTTCATCATCTGATTATTTTATGAACACACCCCAAGCACGTGATTGTGTGAAAATATCTTTAAGGCAAATGTGAATAATTAAATATGTACATTCTTTCTTTAACATGCAGCCATGAGTTTTCCTTTTTTTGTTGTTGTTCTTTTTTTACTAAATTTTTAGCTATTCAGCAGCAAAATGATAGAAAGAAACAGACACATTTTATGGTCTGATGTCAATATGAGAGACAGCAGCTTTCCCTGCTTACATTACTCATCAAGTAAAAAGTGTGCTTCATGAAGTTCTTCATTTTATAGAAAGTCATCCAAAAATGTTCAAATGGATTTCCCTTAAGTCACTTTAAGTGTGGACAAGCAAACAAAGAAATGGTAAAAACCAGACAAAGAGAGGTTGTGAAAGAGAGTGTTCACCCTTAAGGCCCATCTGGAAGGTGCTGAAAGTTTAGTCCTAACACCTTTATGGTCTAAGGCAGTCATAGCGCCAGGCTGTGAGCGCTGGAGGCTGAGGCCTGAGCACGCTGCACCACTCCAGAACACTTCTCCCTTTTCTGCAGTTTGTGGTTTTGAAACAAGCCCTCATTTCGTGGAGCCCCATGAGTTCCATCAGGGAACGTCAATAGCCCTGCAGACACAGATGCTCCGGACTATAACCAATCACAGGCACACACTATTGACATTCCAATCGATTTGCTGTTAGAGCAGTGTTATGCATTTACCATATCCCTCAACACGGCCATCTTTGAATTCTCCTTCGAACTTCATGCCATCGAATCGACTAAAGACTCCTGAACCTTGAAACTTTCCGTGAGCAAATTCTCCTTCGTACCTGTTAAGACATAAAAATGTGACCAGGTTGTCTTTTGCAACCTTTGTGAGGGTTTAACTATCATTTCTCTACACACCTGGATCCGTCTGTAAAAAGCAGCACACCAGAACCGTGAAAGAGTCCATTCTCAAACTGGCCAGTGTAGCATGTTCCATCCTGAAACTTGAGCTGGCCTAGGCCATGTCGCCGACCTAGAATAACGAACCATAAGCTGCTTAATGACTGAAACAGCTATCAATGAGACACATTTTGCTGTTACAATTACGTTTTATTGGTAGTTTATGTAATGGACCAACACAAAGCAGAGCATAGTTGTGACATGAAAGGAAAGTAATAGTTTACAGATCAGTTTACATTTCAATGTGATCTGTAAAGTGTGTGCTGTGTATGAAATAAGCCCTTCTTGAGTGAATACTTTTTACAGCCGACTTTTGATTACTGCTGCAAGTCATTTGACCATTTCTTTTCTGCAAGGCAGTGTTATTTGTTATTTGTGTAAGGCCAGGCCAAAATTGTTGAGGAGTACCTCTGAATATCAATGTAGATATCTGTTTATAAGTCTTGCCAAAGGTCCTCAATTGGATTTGGTTCCATTCTTTTACTGGGCCATCCTCACACATAAATATGTTCTTACTTGACCCATTCCATCCTCTGCATGTTTCATGCTACTGTAACATAAAACTGTATCTTAGTCTGAACTCCTTTGAATCTTCTAACACAGGGGTCTCAAAACTCCAGTCCTCGAGGGCCACAGTCCTGCAACTTTTAGATGTGCCTCTGCTGCACCACACCTGAATAGAATAATTAGGTCATTAAGGCTCTGGAGAACTGATCTACACAAGGTGGAGGTAATTAAGCCATTTCATTCCACTGTTTTGTACCTGTGGCACATCTAAAAACTGCAGGACAGTGGCCCTCGAGGACTGAAGTTTGAGACCCCTGTTAACAGGTTTTCTTCCATTACTGCCTTGTATTCATCTTCTAAACAAATCTGACCAGATTCCCAGTTCCTACAGTTTTAAGAGTCCTCAGAACAAGAGGGTGTCACCTGGTTTAACAGTGGGGATGATGGGATTTTTTCTCCACCAGTAGAGTTTGTATGTATTTTGCAGAAAGCTCAACTTTGTTATCCTCTGTCACTTACTTTCACCCATTTTCTGTGTCTCCTAAATGACTTGTAGAGAACTGCAAGTGTATTTTTTTCCATAGCATTTTTTCAACAATTCAAGTTTTCTTGGCTCTCTTCCATAAACACAGCTTTTGTGGAGTGCAAAACCTAATAGTTGTCGAGTCAACAGATTTTTCCCTGAAACCTGGATCTCTGTAGCTTCACCCATGGACCACTTCCTTGTTTCACTGCTGATCACTCTCCTTTCCTGCTGTATTGGGTAAGTGGGCAGCTATGTCTTTAGACTTTTGCTATCCTCACACCAGATAATGGATTACACAATGGTCTGTGACGTTTAGAATGGTTGAAATATTGTTTTATAACCTAAAATCAATTTGAACTTCTACATAATTTTAACTCTGACCTGTCTGCTGAGTTTCTTGGTCTTCACGATGATGCTATGACCTTTGAAGAGTTCACAGAAAAGCTGTACTTATGCTCAAATTAAGTCAGACAAAACAGGGCAGTATTCACTAAATAGGTGACTTCTGAGGACAACTGATATCAATGGGTTTTATTTAGTGATATCTGAGTTAAGGAGACTGAATACAAATGCACCCAAACTTTTCAATTTTTCATCTGTTAAAAAAAAATAAAAATAAAAATAAATATATATATATATATATATATATATATATATATATATATATATATATATATATATATATATATATATATATATATATGAATCTTTTTTTTCACTATAATTATGCATCATTTTGTGTTGGGCCATCACATTAAATCCCATAAAACATATTTAAACAGAAAATGTTTTAAGGATTATGCTGCCTTACAAAATACACTACAATACTATATTTAAGTAATTTGCTAGACTGCATTTTGCCTGAATAGACATGTTTTTGTGTTTTATTAAAATTAAATTGTACTAAAGAAAGGGAACTTTTTTTTTTTTGCAATTTTATTTCTTGAATATAAACAACCTTTTCCCATCTCCTGTGAGATAAAGGTTTACAACTAAATTAGGAGTCCCATCTGCTGACTGCGTAGGTGGGATTTATTGCAGTCTAATCCTGCATGCTTGCACTGATTTCCACTGAAGGACCCCTGCTAGGACACAAGTAATGGGGTTTACTTCCACTTAGTAATGCAGTAATGAATAATTTACAATTTGGCTACAACTGCAACATTAAATCTAATAGGTAAACTGAATCCAGTGTAAAAAGATGAGAATTCTTACTCTTTAAAAAACAGAGCTGAAGAAAAGGACAAAAGTGTGTATCTGTAAATTAATTGACTGGCTTTCTTTTTGGGACTCTCTTCAAAGTCCCGAAGACTCCCAATCTATAGTCAGGTGCAAAGAGGATTTGCTTACACTCGGGGTGACCAATGGCAGCTAATTGGGATTTATATAAATAGCTTGAACCTATAAGTGGATGTGCATGTGAGAGGCTTTAAGCATATAAGTGCCACCATCATCTTCTCCAGGTGTGAAAACTGGCAAAATTAAAAACGTTAAGCCTGACAAAGAAACAATCGGGGTGTTGCTTAAGTTTAAAAGACCTAGAAAACTGCTACAGGTTTCTGGTCAAGTGTTTTAGGACAAAGTTCTTCAGCCAGTTACTCCATAAGGTTTTTAGAAAGCAGCAGTTTCAAAACTGATACTGAATTTCCACCACACTGTTCCTGTAGCTGTATAGAGCACAAAGTAATGCATTACTGACTCCCCGCAAACTGTTACTCTTAATTACAGAAGAAAATAAAGAAAATGTGGACGTTTGAAAATATTGTAGCAATTTTAGTTCTTTTAAAGGTAACACTGTTTTAGAACTACAAGTGGCAAACTATGATCAGCATGTCTTCTGTTTCCATCTGGTGATGAGTTTATTAGTCAGTTAGCTGACAGACAAACCAGCTAACATCAATGTATTATTTTTGTTTTACACTATAAACAGCAGAATGCCAAAACGGGTATAGTATTCTGCTCAATTAGCAAGTTTATTAGTAATGCTAAAATCTGAGGATGGTCATCTGTAATAACATGTAAATAAATACTTTCTAAAGTTCTACAGTTAACGCCATTAAAACTGATGACACAACCGACTTGTTTCAGTTTTGTTAAGAAAGCAGGTTTAATGTTGTATTTCTGCAGGACTGTGAGAAGGGATTGTCTCACCTTCTTTCCACTCGCCGTGGTACTCTTCTCCACTGGCATAAGTAAAAGATCCTCTGGTCAAAGTCATGGTGTTCCTATTTAAAAGACACAAATGCACCCCATTGGATAAGAACTACTTCATAGCGGTGTAAAACTGATTACTAAAGTACAACCATTATGAGATTTGTTTTGCCTTGCTGTTTCTTTATGACAAATGGTCTGTTTTCTGTTTTACAAAGCACTTTAAAAAACAACAACAAAGGTCAAACTGACAATAGTCATACGCAGAAGTGGTATTTTGATATGGGTGATATGGCTCAACCTTCATGGTGCCATTTTCTCAGAGAGAGAAAAGGTACAGATGGACTTAACAAAAAGTTGTGGTTTTTTTCTTTTGCCGTTTGTCGCATTCAGTCAATAGAGATTAGGGGTTGTAAAAGTGATCTAGCTTTACAAGACTAGCCAGCCAGTCAAAGAGAAATTTGTATTCAATTGAGATTCTTGCTACATTTAAGGGCCATCTCACTGCTTTTAGAGAAATTTCACTGTAGGTGATAATACTATTATAATAATTACATTATTAATTACAAAATCTAAAATACAATATATATATATATATATATATATATATATATATATATATATATATATATATATATATATATATATATATATATATATATATATATAGGCCAACTAGTTACTAAGGCGTGCATGTTAAATCGATCTGAGTTCTTTTATTAAAAGGAGGAAGACACCTTAGCACCTGTTCTTGCAACTCTTGAATGCACAGAGTAGCTTTTGTAAAGCAAACGCTGAGGAGGTACCCCTTTTCCAAAGCTGGAAGCTGCACACAGGAACAGTGACTAAACAAATGTACGTTAGCAAACCACATTACAGCATAATCCATCGCTTATAATAGAGATTTCATTTTTAAAACAAATAAATGCCTTGCAGGACGACAGTCAAGGGTAATTTCACCCAAGCGGCCGCCATCAGATAAATAATTAATCACACAAAGACAAAATTGTTTCCACACAATATTAAAACTATCTAGCTACAGCTGTCAATCTGTTTCGATCAATGCAACCCTGTGTTGCTACATGTTGCTGCAAATGCCCTGGTCTTTACCAAAATCCTAGCATATTCAAATTTTAATAAAGCTCATATTTACAGCTATCTATCTCTGTGTCTGTAAGAGGCACAGTGGCTAGGCACTTAAAGGTAAGTCTTTATTTACCTTCACTCAAAGCCTGTTCTCTCTGAAGCATCTAAACCACCGTGTACGACAGGAGGGGCGTGAATAAATGAAAACACCGGCTGATAATAGAGATGCTGCATTCACGTCCTGCCTGTAAACTCCGTATGCGTTAAGGAAATCTCAAAATCTTTTGAAAAGATCAGAAGTGAAAAATATATAATTAAATACTTTAAGTTCTTTGTGTATTTTCAACAATAATTTAGTGAAATATGTTTTGTATATAGCTGTGGCTTGTCCTTACTTTACTTTGTAGGGAACAAACATGTACGCCCCAACTGTTCCTGAAAGCAACATTTACTGATGGTGCAGCAGCTGACAGGCTGGCAGAATACTTGACTACTGTAAGAGCTTTTCGCCATTTTTTTCTTAAGCTCATTGATTTCTTCTGTGCCTACCACAAGCACTGTATACAGGGGAATATCTTTGTTCATTCTTAGTGAGTATTGTAATGCACTGATAAACCTCAATGCTGTTAAACAGATTTCTGGTGAACATCAATGTAAAATACCAGAACTTCTAAAACAATTTTTCCCCACATCTTTAAATTTGATTGTGTAAGTGTGAGGGTTATTTTATTGCATCAGGATGGAATACAATGACCAAATGTTATTTGACAGTGTACAATATTCCTATTTCTTATACAAAAAGCAATGATAATATCCTACTTCTTGCACACTTACACACGAATATTACAAAAATGACTAATACCAATATTATGTCAACAGTAACCAAGGATAACTATGGAAATATTTTTGAGTTATGGCTGTTCAGCTTCTCTTATCTCCGCGGGCGCGCGCCCGTTACCACAGCTAAGCGCTTCCTCTTTGCGTGCTGGTGCCCGCCGCCTGAGAAAATAGAAAATGGCGAGTCTGTGCAAAAAGCAGCAATGCACAATCGACAGGCGCGGCTTTCGGCAGGAACTTGACTCTTGGCGACACAAACTTATTCACTGTGTAGGTAAGGAAACTGTCAGTGAGATATTTCACATTTTACGGGTTGAATTTCCCCTCCTTGTAGCTTTTTTCGGTGTAAATAACCATCTATTACCGGACTGACTCGGGGCATCTCCGAGCGACTTTTTGTCCTTAACTGTTTCTTTCCCACTGCAGCCAGTTGGGGTAGCTATTGAAGTGTTACTGTTTTCTACAATATCACACCACCGAAGTTGGCTTATGTGCTGGTTTTCTTAACACTGAGTCTCAGTTGTAGATATAAAGTATGTACTGGCCTAACGTTAGTTTGTTTAAAGGGCACCGTGCTTGTTTTAAAGGGAGTGTCAGTGGGTGTAGCGTCGGCTAAAGACGTACCCGTGCGCGGCGCGCTCCCTCGCTACGATCATACTGTAATTTGGGTGGGGGAGGGCGACACAGACCCGTGAGGTGATGTTCTCAGTTAGAGTTTAAATTACCACCCGTGGACGCGCTTATTGCTTTGAGGAAGTAGAGGAGACCCCACTGTTGGGAGAGTTTCCCTTTTTCACAATACATGAACTTCCATAGGCTTGCAAACGACAACAATTATAGACGTGTTGTACACTGCTGAGACTGTGTTGGTGCATAGTAGTAGTTTTATTTTATTTTATTTTTGAATATGCTAAACTTAAACAATTTGTGGTAGTGTTTTATTGTTATAGTGTTATATCAGCATATGTTATACTGTATGGAAGAAAATCTGCAAATTCAGACGCTTCGACATTTTTTGTGCTTTAGTCATTGTAATGAAACACTTATTTTGTTTGGTCAACATGATATGGTAAAAAATGTTAAGTGGCCTGAACGTATTTGGTGTTTTATTAAGTCCAGAGGACCCCAAAGTGTTTCACTCTACATTTATCCATTCACACACACATTCACACACTGATGGTGTTGTGTTATATAGTGTAATATTAATATTAAAACAAAAACTATATTTATTGTTTACAAAGGGACACATCATAAAAACAGCAAATTTTGAGTTGTATTCATTCGAGTGATATTCAAGTAACTTGGACAGGGATTTTATTGCACTAAATGTAATTAATTACATAGATTTTAATATATTAAAAATTTGAGAAAATTATCTTTCTTTCTACATACAAAAGTCATGAACTGGAACCTTTGTATTCACGTTTCTTGTACGGCCATAAAACCTACCCACAAGGGACATCCGCAAAGAGCAATAGACAAAATAGAAAAACGGCAGTAGTACAAAAAGCAATTTTTTTTGCCCTATGGGAGCTAATTTTTGGTAAAAAAACAAAAAAAAAACAACATATGATCTGATGGGTTGCTGCAAAATACTATTGTTTGCAATTTGTGCAAAAAGGAGGTTGTCTAATCAAAGCTATTCAAGCCTAAAAGGCCATTTCAATGTAAAACGTTGCAGCATGCACAGACGTCTCCAATGCTAGTGTACAAATTTCTAAAGAAGCATTTTTCCCCCAAAGAAATGAGTTGAATGATCGGAGGTTCCTGAAACTCTTGAAGCTGAATAGGTATAATATCACTTTCCACTAATCTGATGGTTGGATGACCTAATATAACAGCAAAAGGGTTTTTTTAAATTGAAAATGTTTATTTTGGCAATATATAATTTTTGATTTGCCAAGGGAATGGTCTGCATACACAATCTGTTTATATGGTGTGTTAAGTTAAAGTGTAATAAATTACCCAAAACTCAAAATCTAAATAGCAGTAATGGAATTTATATTTGGGTTCTCCCATTGTTAATTTATGTAGTATTGTAATTTTAGGTTCTAATTGTTGTTCTTTTAATTGTTGTTCTAATTGTTGAGTAGAGACATATATCAAATCATTGATATTGTTGTCAGATAACAATTAAGCAATTGACTGACCAATATTTTTAGTGTAATAAATGTCAATAACTACCTGTGTGGGATGATGGCAGATGGTAAAGTACATTTTGAAACCATGTTTTTTAAATGGTAGATCATTGACTATTTCAAAACATATAACTTAACATTCCATGCTCATAATCTGAAAATGTCACATTAAATTAGTTTCATCGTCTTTCTTTTGTATGGTGATGGGTTAATGCTATTTATGTGTAATTTAAGTATGTAGAAGCCAAGATATGCACATTAAAAAAGATGGTGGAATGATAAATCACAATATTTTGACTTAAAATAGTTACCTAAAACTGATTGGAAAAGGCATAGTTAGATTGGGAGTTATAGATGATCCGTAGTAATTTGAGCGTCACACTTTAGAGTTGTTTGATTGACAGAACATTTTATACTTTATCCTCATTATGGTTTAAGTCAGTAAAATGAATATTCCAACTAAGCAGGCAGAATAGAAAGTGGATTTAGATTGTTAATAAATAAATAAAAAAGTAAGGAGACAATAGCAGCTTCTGAACTGCTCTCTGATGTTTTTCCAGGACTGTCTAGTCAGTTCTCTCTTTATGATTGACAAATGTCCCTTGTGTTTGGGCTATAATTGTGAAGCTGCAGAGTACATGACAACAGCATCAGCTTGTTGCCAGTAGAATGGCATATTCAGTCCGGAACAACAAGGACATACTTTTGTTTGGCTTTTTGGTGGAGAGGGCTGCACGCCACCACCACTCCACTTTCCCTGAAATGGACATGTTGTTTAATGTGAACAGTAAAACTGCAGGGCGGAGACAAGCACAATTGTCCAGTGGAACAGCAGTAACAATTGTCTGTATGTTTTGCCCCATACATGCATTTATGAACCAACAACCCCCAGATGCAAAATGTGCTTCCAAAAAAACTGTGCGTTCTGTGTGGATTTGGGGAAAATTCAGATTTGTACAGCAGCCGCCGGCATTTAAAAAATCTCTAGAATGTGCGTCATTCAGACTGGCGTTTTACATGCAGATGTGTGGGGTTAAAGATTTGCTCAAACACCAAACAATCAAATATCGAAACTAGACAGACTAACTTGTTTGTAGCACGTATTATTCATTTTCCCTCTGGTGGGTATGTGGCTTATGTTTTCCCATTAGGATTGTAGCCTGGTGTCTGAAATGATCCAGAGCTTTTATGAATGTATGAGACACAATCTTGGATTGGAACAGTAATGATCGTCCTAAATGTTTTTGAAATTTGTTATGATACGACCATTCTATTTATATCATATCACACAATGTGTTTAAAACGCGATTCCATTTGAAGGTGTGAAAATGATTTTGTTGGATAGCCTGATTAATTTATCATGTATTTGTGATGAATAATATCTGCAATCACATTTTAGCCCAGATGGATGCAAATAATTTTTCATTTGGATTCACCTAAACTAAAGTACCGGTACGTGTTTGTTTGCTGTAGTGATTTGCAACAGCCAATGTTTTCAAATTTGGATTGATAATTGGCTTGGTCGTCATATGTTGAATATTTTTAGGACAACTATACGTTTTTTTTTTAGTTTTTTTTTTTTAGAACTTGTTTGACTTTGTACTCTTTTGTCCCCAGTCATTTTACACAACACCTACTTCTTCTGTATCCTCTCTTTGCACAAAATTATTGTTTTTATGACTACTGTGTGAATAAGGATCTAATGTGAAATTTGTGCCTCAAAATGCCAGCTCGCTTTGTTTTTTTGTTTTTTTAACACATAAGAAATAGATCTGGCAAACTTCCAGGCTCCAGTTTTAATGAGCTTTTGGTTTTGCTTATATCTGAAGGTGTTTTTACAGTAGCTGAGTGGGGGATGGGTTCAGTAAAGTTTGGTGCAGCGCTGCATACTCTCAGCATCTAGAGCTCTTTAGAACAGGTGTGACACACACAGAGCCTACAGTTCCTTGTTGGCTTCATTAGTTGAAACAAAGAGACTCTAGAATGTACTTACCTTTGCAATGACAAATGAGTTGCTGACTGATCTTGTGCACTGGAGATTTAATCAGTCAAACTATAAATCTTTTCCTTGTTAGCATGACAGTTAACTGCTGCGGAAAAAAGGTGAACAGATTTTTGATCTTGGGTCACATCAATGTGTCCCACAGGTTTACGTTTAGGATTTAAGGAAGTTATTCTGGTCGTAGATCTTGAGGGATTTCTCTTTTTAAGCAGTGGTGGGAGTGGTGTGATAAAGGTTACAAACAGCACTCTCCAAATCTTTCTGTCTCTGATTGGATTTAAATGTAGGTCAGTAGAAGGCTAAGGCAGATTGAAGGGGTATAACTGACAATCAGTATATGAAGGGTCCATGGTTAGTTCTGGGCAGTTTAAATGTCAATGCTTGACTAAAAGGTTTTTTTTAGGCAAATTGTGAAATACCGTTTATGGTTTGTGTCTACATGTTGTCTATAATATATAGTTGTGGGATTTAACTTTAACAGGAATTCTAAAAATTTCAACTTCAGTTTTACAGATTTTAAACCGTATAAATTGTTGTCTTGAATTTCAAAGTTTGATCACAAAGCATAATCTTGTTTTATCCAAAATAATAACATAACATCTAAATGAGCTGAATTCTTGGCTGAAATCTAATTTAAGAAACTGTGGATATGATTTTGAATGTATCACAATGTCTGTATTTAGAGGTTTGTTAGCTGTGAGTATTTTTCTGTACTAAAATTAATCATAAAAGACAAGTCCCCTTTAGAAATGCCTAATACAAAACAAGTAGAACAATTAAAAACATAGTTGCACAAAACTTTGTATCACAACTGAATTTACACATTTGCAAAATCATGGATTGTTTGGATGAAATATTTCGGAGGTTACTTCTTTCTTTCTCAAATCGTTATTATTAATACAATTATTTCAAACACCAGTACTATTTTAGGAGTAATGCATAATTCATCTTATTGTAGCATTTGTTTGACATGATTTATTATTGTGTACTATATCTATCTGTTGGCTGTTATCTATTTTCATTATGTTGTACCTGAGTTGATAACAGATCATTCTGTAGAATGTATTTACTTTTTAAATCAATAACTAAATTTTAGCTTTTTTCCTTTTGTTTTTTTGTTTTTTTTATAAATGTTTAGTATGTCTTTAGAAAGAAGTTGTCTTGAGCCACAATTCATAACTGAACAAAACAATTCCTTAAATTTTCATCCTGTTGTAATAAATTCAGTAATTTAAGCACCTCTAAATGTTTCACTTGTCCAAAAATAAAACTTGGGTTTAAACAGGCTTTTGTTTCTTGTTGTAATTCATTGCTTCATTGCAAGATATAATGTCCTCCTCTAAAAAAAAAAAAAAAAAAACATACAACATGACCTCAAAGTCGGGGATTACAGTGTGACACATTTTTTTAAATGCCTTAAACTGAATTCCTGAAGAGTAGTTTGATGCCATGGTGTTGCACTGTCAAATAAAAAGTGGATGACCCACTTTTCTTCTCCAGCCTCTGAAATATTTCAGCAATAGGATTGGATAGCTCTCCAGCTGAAGTCCTGTGCACTAACCCAGAAACAGACCCATGTTGCCGCTATAGGCATCTCCACTTCATCCCCTCCCACCCTCTCCATCCACCCCTTTTATGTTTGGCTGCTGGAAAGTGGGTGGGAATTTGTAAGGCGGCAGAATGGGGCATTTTACCAGATGACAAGCTTTTCTGAATTCATTTTGAGCTTTGCAAGAGTATAGATGGAAAAGGCTGGTACATTTTCTCTCTATCTGTGAAGGATTTTGTAAGTAGACATTTTCTATTATCTGTAGAATTGCGATCATTAGTATACCCTGGTTCACTTTTGTTTATGATCTAAATGCTCACTAATCATATTTTTAGCTTAGTAAAATACATTTTGATATTAACCTATTTTAAATCCTCCGTTGTTGTGGGTCGCATGGCAAACAGTTGTGCTTATATTTGTGACAGTTCATTGGACAGATGTTGCCTTTGACCTCTTTAGTGCTTGATTTAACTCGTAGTAGTTTCAGATTGGTTATGCTGACCCTGTGGCAGTTGGCAGGCATTATATATTGTTCTGAATTAATGCATAGTTGAATTTTGTGCAGCAAAACAAACCATCTATTTAACAGCTGAGACTGTAGGACATCTCCTCAGTCTGTACATGTGATATATGCAGTTGCACTTTGATTGGGTTGGGTCACTCCTGAGTTTTTCCACTCAAGGTTTTCTTTTAATTTTCCTATCTCAGCTCTATAGATGTATAATTCAATATATATCACCTGGTGATGCTGTTGCTGGCTCTTTCATTTCATGCTATAGCAGCACTCTGAACTCTGTAGGTGCTTTAGTTGCCTGGCAACAGAAGAATAAAGTGTATTTACTGAATTCTAGAGATGCAGCTCATAATGTGTGTTTCCAAAGCATCACTTTAAGCTGCTGAAAAGGGAAAGACTTTACTTGACCAAAACAGAATCAGAATCTAATACATATGCGGTGGAGATGTCATCTTCAAGAACTCATAGACGTTTCTGTCCTTCTTTGGATTTAACGTGATGTTATATTTATGTACAAATGTGAAATCAAATGTTTATTTTATTGAATTATGTCTACTTGCAGGTTTTGAGAGCATCCTTGAAGGTCTGATTGGTCCAGAGTTGGTAAAAGACCTAAAAGTATTTAAGGGTGAGTATCCCAGACCATTTTCTTTATTGCTAAGCTGTTGCATGCTCATTATGACAATACTCCTCCATTGTACCATCTGGTACCCATGCACATCGATCCAAGACAGACCCCTTGCCAGCAGAAGAGAGGATGGCTTGTGTTTCTGCAATGTTTTTGATAACATGGGATCCTGTGGACATTTAGGACAATATGCATTCTTACTAAGACAAAGGGAAAGCCTTATAATTTCTATGAGCCAAAAAAGATTTTTATTCATTACATTTTGAGCTGGATAAACATAAGGAATGATGGTACACTAGCATGCATTCATGGTGGCCCACTCTTGTATTGTATTTATATATTTATGTCCATTGCCTTATTACTAAATTAAGAAAAATCTGAATAAAAATGAATGCTGTACTTTTAAGATTTCAATAAGTGTTTTTATTACAGTTTAGCAATGTTCACCTGTGTTGATGAATAAAGTCGTTGAGAGAAATGTGCTGTCTTAAATATTCAAGTGCTCAAAAATGTCAGACTTAAGATTTTATACATTAAACACAAAATCTTTATCCTAAGATTTTAAAATGAAATTAAATCTCAGTTATCTCAATTCTATTCGTCACTAAGAAAGTGAAGGTACAAAACATGCAAGTGTCTTTTTTTTCTAACAACTTTCATCTGTTTTGTGTTCACAGACTTTGAGCCTATTGCTGTGTCTGACTGGTCATTTGATGAAAATTGTCTGTTCTGCTGTTTGAGGAGAGATAAAGTGAAAGTAAGATTATTTGTCTTCTTTTTTACACATTCAAATGGGTTCTCTGTAGAGATGGTTTGTGATTTTTGTAGAACATGTCTGATTGTCTGACACTGCCTTTAGCTCATTGCAGTTTCTCTTTGAGAAATGTAAATAAAATTAAATACTTTTCTGGACTTTCTGCTCTGGATATCCATTAATTATTTATTTTAGAACGTGAGGTGACTTTTCCACACAGACAAGATCTTTTTAAATTGTCTTTCTAAGACAATAGGGAAGGCCTTGCGTTTTTGTTACATGATAATCTTAAACCTACTGACCTAAAATAAGAGATTTAAGTTAAACTACCAATATTATTTCCCTGTTCCATCTGCAGGGGTTGTTACAAATCACTATGAACTTTGTGGCGAAGAATTGAAAACTGAGTGTGACGTAGTTAACTTAAAGTTTTCTTCTTCCATTAATAACTTCTATACTGAAAAGTGCTTTTGATACTACCATCTAGTAGTGGTTGGGTATGGTGAATTCATGGATCATAACAAGATTTGATGATCAAACTGAAAGTCATCACTCTTGTTACCATAATACACTTTTTTTTTTTTTTTTACTTTTAGTGCCTATTCAATAGATGCGTGCCTATCATTACATTACACATATTTAAGTGTACAACTGAAAAACTTCAAACTGAATTTTTGTATATTTATCAAGGAGAACATTCTCTGTAATTCATCATGTCTTTTTAAAATGATCTATCCAGTGTATAAAGGCCCCTGTTTTGTGTATGTTGAATTCTAAAGTCTACTGGATTAACACATCTCTTTTATTTCACAGGAACACCTATTTGGCTTCAACAAGAATCATCTTGAAGATGCACCTAAACCTCTTTTAGTTAAAGATCAGATCAGAATCATCAGGCTAGAGAAGAAGGCTGAGGAGTTTCTCAATGCAATTCTTTGCAGAAAAGGTATTTCTGCAGGTTGGTGACATTTTTACTGTTACTTGAATACTTTTCGAGTTGGGATTATACTAAACTTAAACAAGATTATTATTTAAATGTTGTGTTGTTTCTGGCATGTTTACAGATCAAGACTGAGAAGGAATACACACTAAACCGTTTTTACATCTGTGTTTCAGATGTGCCAAATTTCTCAGACCCACACATTCCAGTAGTGGCTCGAGAGATTCTTCAGAGAATGATCAGCCAGTTTGCAGCCGAATATACCTCAAAAACCAGCTCTCCTCAGGACGGTCGCTCAGACTCCCCGCCTCACTCTGACCAAAGCCGGCTGGCCCCACTCCTTCCGTCAGGGACTACTTCGACCAGCCCTGCTAACACCTTGGTTGGAGCAGCACAAAACCAGAACCCCGTCTTGAGCAAGCTTCTCATGGCAGACCAGGATGCTCCCTTAGACCTCACCATCAAGAAGCCTATGGCAGAGCCCCACGAACAAGGTAGTTTGAAACAGTTTGGTAAAATTGTACAAGTATGACTATGGTGAAGTCTGCAAGGATCACAAAAACTGTGTGTGTGTGTGTTTTGATAGATGGAGTTCTTGACTTATCTATCAAAAAGAATCGCAGCAGCAGCATATCTTCCCGCAGTGTCTGCCTTTCCCCAGCTACAGTCTCACTGAAGTGGTAAGAATCTTTTCTTCCTCTTTTGTTTCTATTGGCACAGATTGTGTTGATACTTTTTCTTATTGTAAAGCATAACAAAAAAGGGCTGAATTATGTAGTTTGATGTGTTGGCATCAAAGTGCTGAGGTGATTAGACAAAAATCATCAGAAAAATTGGTCTGTTCACAAAACGTATTTTTTCTCTCATCCAAAGATATCTGAGGCAGATATCTCTGGATCAGAATGGCTTCTGTCAATCTGTACTTTTACTTACAATCGCAACCAAGTTCAAAGATATGTGATACGGATATCTTTGCGTGAGAGAAAAAATACCTTTGTGAACAAAAGGGAAGTTCACTCTTAAATATCCAGTAAAATATAGTTAGTAATTTTACAACTTCTACTAAGCTTTCAAAAAGTAATACAGTTCTGTATTAAAAATCACTAGAGCTATCTCTAATTTAATAGTTAGCAACTTGCCTTTAAAGTTGGAACTTGCTAAGTTGCCTATAGTTAGCCAAGTTTTGGCTATGGTTTTGTTTACAATCACCATTTTGTCCCAAAATTCTGGGAGGCCTGATATTATTATTGCATACTGTGGGACTTGTAGTAATAAAGACAAACTCACAAAAATGCTGACTCAGAAAATCATGTGAAAATGTAATTTGAGGATTTAACATGTTCTGCAGTAGAATCAACAAAGAGTTATCTTGTAGTGTAACAAATTTTTTAAACTGAGCTGTTTCCTTTCAGTGAGTTCATTTAGTATTTGGGGTGGTTAGTTTATATTCAATATCACTTAAATATACTACTGAGTTGAACTGAAATGGATGGTGTTGACTATTTTATTTCGCTACATGCTTTTATATGAAATAATGGCATCTTTTGGTTTGACTTCATTTTTACTTACAGCCATAACCTGGTTTTGTTTTATTTTTGATATGTTTTTATTTTCAATACTAATTATTATTAGTTGGGATTTGTTTGGTTCTTAATCTTTTGAATCTTTTTTACTCACCCAGACTTGAATGTGCCCTTTTAATCAAATAAAATATTTGGTTTATTTAAGCATTAGTTTCTTTCAACTCTTACAGTATTGTGCCTTGAGAGCTGAATGACCTTTCTAGTTATACAACATGTAGCTTGCATCCTTTTCTGAATCATACATTTGTGAATCGTGTACCTCCAAAGGACAAAATGGCATCCAAGCAGCTAAAATTTTCCAGTTTTACAATGATGTGTTCTCCTCAGGGGTCAGCAAGTTAAATATAGAAAGAGTTTTCTTTCCTTTTTATTGAATGCACAAAAATTAAGAACTCCTCTCTTTAGGAATGAAAATATGTAATCACTATTACGAGTTTTAGGAATAGTCCTTTAATTCCTCCATTTATTCATTTTATTGCCTTATTTGTAATTAAAAAGGGGCACTGAAATGGGTTGCTGCAAAAAGGATGCTGATTAAATTTAAAAGATGGAATACATTGGTAATATGATGAAGTGCCCAATGATAAAGCTTAACCTTCACTTGGTCATCTATAAGGATTCAAGTCAAACAACTGACAACCACTGTTAACAAATTGTGCATTTTCTGAGTTTGATCAACACAATAATCCTCTCCTAGCATGCTCCTTTTATTGCTGCACTTGCAACATCTTTTTCTCTATTAATTATCATGTCATAAATGCAGTGTCCTGTGTAAAATCACAGTTCCCTTATTGGAAGAATAATCCGTTTTTTGGTTCCGCATTTTGAACCACATGAATGAATTGCAAGAAAAAAACTGCAGTTTCAATGCTTTATTTTGCTTAAATTTTAGTTGTGCTTTTATTTTCTCTTTCTTTGCTTTGCTTTTATTTCTTCATCATGTTCCTTCAAAATTTGTACAGTTTTCCCTCAAAAATAAATAAATAAATAAATAAAAATTGTGAAACCAGAGCCGTTTTTATTCTGAAATGTAAAGCTATTGTGGAGAGTGACTTTAACAATAATGTTACCTAAACATTGTCATATGATAAAGGAGTGGCCAACATCCTCCCCCCACCCCCACAACCCATCCACCTTTAGAAAGATAAAAGGGCACTGTGCAAGCTCTGCTTACATCCAATCTCCTTCCATCCAATCAGGCCGTCGTTGAGAGCGGACGGACAAGTCGAGCTGTTTATGAAGAACCTACAGAATGGGAGGAGGAGGGAGAATATCAGCCATTCCGCCTGTTTTAAGCCTACCTCATCACTTGCATACTCGCTGCACATCAAAAAGGAGCCCAAACTGGAGAGCGACCCCAAGTCACCACTTAGCCAATCCCATGGGTGCAACCACACTGAGCTTCCAGGAAGAAATGCTGCTTCTTCCTGGAATTGCAAAACCAATCTTGGAGCCCTACTGAAACTTAAAACCAGTGATGATGCTAACGAGCACTTTAAAGATATACCACGACTTTTGGAAGCCGCTGGAGTTTTATCCAAGTCATTTTCTGTTGAGAAAGAATACATTAAGGAGGCAAACAAAATTCAAGAGCATTCCAGCTCACCGTCTTTTGACATCAAGATTCCTCATGTGCGAGTTTTAACTACAGGATCAAAGCCTTCTTGGGATAATATGCCTTCTGAATATTCAGATGTAGTCAGTAAAAATGTTGTTGGAAAGAAGCTTTGCTCTATACTTCCCAGACAGATCCAGAAAAGGAGCAGTGTGGGATCTAACAGCTCAGGGTCAGAGAAGGAATATTGGTCTTTTTCCACTGACCACCCAGCCCTTGCGGGGAATTGTTCTGCGGACTCAGAAACAGACCCAGGAAACAGGCTCCCCAGGAAGAAGCGAGGGCGATATCGGCAATACAACACCGAGCTTCTCGAAGAGGCTATTGTGGTGGTGATGGGTGGGAAAATGAGCGTGTCCAAAGCCCAGTCTGTCTATGGGATTCCACACAGTACCCTGGAATACAAGGTTAAAGAGCGTCTAGGAACCTTAAAACATCCCCCCAAAAAGAAACTGAAAGTGATCAGTAATGTGGAGGAGGAGGGTGTTTCATTGTCTCCTGATGGGATGGAGAGCACCATCAACATCCTCTCCCAGGATAGAGAGAAATCACCTCAAGAAACTGGAAATGTTTTTAATAATGTCCAATGAGTGAGTTTTTTTCTGAAACCAACTAACAGTGATGGGCTTTTTTATTAACCGGTGCATCTGCTGCGTTGTGCAGCGGTTGACTTGGTTTTCCACAAAACTTCTATAACTTTATTTATTATGAACTTATTTATTTTATCTCCAGTCCTGATTATATTTACTTACGATATTCAAGTATGCAAGTGTCTCCTTGCTATACAAGTAGATTTTCAGTAAAATGCAGAACTTATTTATTAACGTCGATGTTATTACATTAAGAAATTATGAAAAGATAAATGGTCACTGTACACTACAATGAATTGTTACACACAGCAAATAAGAACACTAGATATCTGGCACCCCTGTGTATTTCTTTTAAGATCACACAGGAAACCAACCCTGTGTGTTTTCTTTAAGAACGTTTCAAATCTTCATAGTAAGTTTGGAGTAATTCTATGGAACTATAAAGATGTATTTAACTTCCAAATTATTTATGGAAACATTTCCTATTAAATTAAATTTGTATGTTGTAATATAACAGAATTGTTAATTTATCCATTAAAAAACAATATATTTATTTATGAATATTGTATTCTAGCAAGACTATTTTGCATTTTAATCCCCATTTTTATCCCAGTCTAATATATATTTCCAAGCATGATTTTCACGCATGTGTAATGTTTACTCTTTCTTTTATATGGCTTCACTGCATTGAAGTGTAGTTCATACTGAGAAGCTAACTAACCCTTAGTCAAAGAAAAATTCTTTCTCATCTTGTATTAATGTCCGTTTATCACAATATGACAGGTACAGTGTGATTTGTTAAATTTTTGCCGCAAACAAACTTCTCTCCCAGACAGGTTTGTTGGTCCTTGCCTCGAAATAACTTTACAAACCAGTAGCACAGTAGTTCAAGTCTTCAGTTCTCAGTATGATTAGTTTTTGCACTAATAAGATACTATTTGATCAAAATGGTGCTTTCTTTAATCAATAGTTTTCTTCAGGTAACTGCCAAGGGTATCAGATTAAAAGAATCCCAGTGAAAGCTAGTTGTCAGACTTTAATTCATGACAAAATTAATTGAAGTTTGTATTTTTTGTTGGTAAAAATATGAAAAGGTTTAAGGGGCATCAATACTTCACAAGCACTCCAGGTGTAAATGGATACCTATATGGTTAGGTATCCATTTACACCATGCAGTGATTACTCTCTTTCCTTTATTCAGTTATGTCTTGTGGCACCTACTTCTTCACATTCTTATTAAACATTATTTGTTGCTTAACTTGATAAGTTTAAATTAAAATTGTTCCAAAACTAGTCTATATCTAAGGGGGAAAAAACAAAAAACCTTAGTCTACCAGGCAAGCTTATTGATGGACACTTTGAGGTACTCCAGTGATGCCAACAAAATTGACATCACATAACACTAATAAGGGATAAGTATGAGGAGGAAATGTTTGAGGGCATATTTGCCAATTTTATAAAACTTTTTGACTGTTTTTTTTTTTTTGTTTGTTTTGTTTTTCTTGAGTTGGCCACATCCAACAGTTCACATCAAGGATACACCATCACTTTTATCTCAGGATGTTCTGGAGTAATGGGGTCGTGACCCATTATTCTTCTATCAGGTTAACACAACTCCAGCAAATCTTGCTATTGAAGCTTTTGCAATACTCGCTGCCTTTCAGATAAATACTGTTGATGTGGTTATTAATAGTTGATGTTTTCACTAAAACTTTATTTTCACTACACTCTTATGATGTATCAAAATATTTAGATTTAGAAAAAAAAACAGGCAATTATTTAAGAGTAAAACATGTTCAGGGATATAAACCTTTGGTATGTCGGCACAGTAATAATAGAGAGCGAATAAACCTACCAATTTATCACAGGTTGCTTCATGTTGTCTTTGGTCAAATGCAGGTGTTCTTAAAATGATTTTCAGTCATCAAATGCTTTAATAATTTTTTTTATCAGTTATTGTTTATTGTTAAGCTATTGCTTTACATAACACAAAACAGTGCAGTTTATTTTTGGTGTGTTAAGTTTTTAGTTTTTTATAGACAATCATCCAGTGGAACTTGGAAGACACCGATAGTTTCTTTTGTAATCTTAGTCATTTATTAATTTGATTCACTGTTTTGTGTTTTTCACTCTCTGTTGTAACAGTGTTAATAACCAACTACCTCACAGGAACATAATAAGATTTTACTGTTATTATATTTGTAGCATTTTCCAATGCATACAACACACCGAATACTGTAAGACACTTTCACAGAAGGAAAACAGCTGTGCAATTCAACACGTAAAATACATAAAAATGTAGTAGCATCTACATATTCTAGAGTTAGTAAATGCACTGTGATCTACAAATTGTCCATTACACTGATGTTGGTTTCTTCTACTGAGGGTGTAAACTGTGTTTTTGTCTTGTTGTGATTCAAAACTTCACTTCTGCCTCAATTTTTCTTCCGGGTGATAATATGTTTTGTCCATGCACTTCTTTTCTGATATTAATACATTGTTTTCAGCATGCTTATAGCCATGTAACAAAGAATGTAAACATCTGTATCAAGAAAAAATATTACTACACAGTAAAGTCGGTAAACATAAGTGTATATCTTGTAAATGTTGCTTAACTTTACTTAGTAAATACATGACAACCAAAGTCTCTTACTCTCAAAATCACTGTACAGCATTTGTGTCTTTGCTTTAGCATCTGAAGAATATAAAGAAACACACCAGTATTTTTGCATGATTAGACTAAACTGTGTGTTTTAGAAGGTTTATTGTATCTGGTGTAAATTGTCCTGAAGATGTTTTCATATTAACAAATGCTCGACCTTTGTGTGATTTGATGTAAAAGTAGGAATTACTGTAACTTTGCATTGGGCGTAAACCAGTTCAAAGTCTCAACTAAGTTGAACTTCAGAGTACTGTCATATTAAAATAATAAAAATATTGTTGAGAAGTTCAGCTATTTTAGTAACTAAATTCATTAAGTGAAATAGATTATATGGTTTAATTACACACAAACTGTTGTTTTCAGTCCTCTATTTATTTTAATTATTTGACACAGCCAATGAAAACGGTTAATATTCTAATATTAAATAAGACTATTCAAAACATTTCAAAACAAAAATGTGGGTGAATAAAAATCATATTAACGCCTGTTTAAAGGTTGTTTTCAAGATGTACTTCAAACTTTACTTTGACCAATGGTCCTCAAAGAAACATATATTCTAATTTATTGAACATGACTGCATACAAAAATGATCTAGGATTTGTAATGTATATATTCTGTATATTCCAGTACTATGTCAGCCAGGTGGATGAATTTGCCTGTTTGTAAGATTGGATAGGTTGTTTTAGTGGAAGAATAATACCTGTACTTGGTGTCCATTCCTCATGGCAATGCTGAACGACACCCTCAGGGACAACACTTTTCTTATTTGTTATTCAGGTACTCCACTTTACACCTTAAACTTTGCAAGCAGAGATGTGAAGTTAATAAACACAACCTTTAAAAATATAATGGGTTCTAGTTGTAGGAAAGCCTGTTTTTTAATCTAAAATTTACTCTTAAATCACCAACAGGTACATTAGCATTTTTGCCAAGAT
The DNA here is from genome assembly GCF_019740435.1 of Gambusia affinis. Classification (NCBI taxonomy): domain Eukaryota; kingdom Metazoa; phylum Chordata; class Actinopteri; order Cyprinodontiformes; family Poeciliidae; genus Gambusia; species Gambusia affinis. The sequence goes on from NC_057880.1 coordinate 14,711,203, forward strand.
GTGTACATTTTCTATTTGGGTATTGGTTTTCAGTTTTAAATTATTGTGGGTGAATGTTGGTCTTTATGTTTTGGTCTGTGCTTGAAAAAGTTTAAACTAATGAAAAACGTCTAAATGCAAAATCTTTGTGTGTTTTACTTTTTAATTAATCCAATGTTTTTTCGCCATGCATAACTATACACTGTACTAACACTTGAAAAGAGGTTACATTCTTGCTAACTTTAATAATATTTCTTAAAGTCCATTTTTGTATATAAGGGCCAACACAATTTAACTGTGTTCCAAAATGAACTCTATTTATTCAAATGTTTGTTCCTTAAGGTATAATATTAAAAAATATATAATCCAAGGGTTTTTTGTTCCCCAAAAAAACTGACCACCAGAAATGTGGTAGTCACATCTACCACCTCTAGAATAGGTAGCATATGAGGTCAGATATTCTTATGACCGCATATGCTACTACATTTTTATGACAAGTTGTCTCAGTAATCCAGATGTTATATTTTATTTTATTTTTTTTTTTAAATTAGCTCGATATAAAATCTGATGTACTGAACTGCCCCATATGTACTTGTTACCAATGAATAATGTGTGTTTGACCTATATCACACTGGACTACCATCACTGTCTTGTGCATGTATTATTTAATGCATATATATGTATGTTTAATGTAAGCACTAAAAAAAATATGATTGGTCAAGTTCACTGGATGAATGATTGAGTTTTAGATTTGCTTATTCTTCTAATAAATATGCAACATATGAAATCCGATGTTAGTATTCTTCTTTTTCACTTGGTTGCAAGCACTTAATTTTGTATCCACATCCATAATTACTGGTGTATCAAACATTAGTAACACTAATTTGTTTTGTTCTTTTTGTCTCCATAGTGAGTCTCCGGACTACCGTTCTTCAAAAGCAAAAGACCTGCAGTCCACCTCCACATTGGAACAATTCATGGCAAAACTGTGTCCACACCACCAGAGACGGATAGTAGATGCAATAGGTTTTCTTCAAACGGAAGTCAAGGCTCATGCATCCTCTAATGTCCAAAAAACATCTGACTCTACTTCTGGTGTTCGAGGGAAAGCATCTCTGAATTCAAACTCTAGCAGTACAATCCCAGAGAAATCACGTTCCGAGCTAAAACTTCCCAATGAATCCACTCCTAAAGCTGAAGTCCTGGAATTCCCCAATTCTGTCCCAAACAGCGATTCACAAAAGAATATTCCAGAGGATGCAGTGTCCTTGAAAACATCTATAACCCCAGGCCCGCCTTTGGATGTTTTTAGTCTTGGCTTCGGGAGTAACCAACCACGGGTCAGTTCCACCCCCAGTTCAGTGGATGGAGAGAACAATCGTCAGAGTGATCAGCCACCTGTTCGGATGAAGATCAAAACCAGTAGTGCTGCTGCTGGTAAGAAGCTGTCATGTGTGCTCGATAATCCTCTTTCTTCTCCCTTCCATTTTCTCGAAGAGAAAAGAGGTTCGTCCAATAGAACAGAGACACACAGTGCTAGACTTAGCTCCTCTGTGAAAAGACACAGTCATTTGAACATCACTTCTCAAGCTAGTCAGAAAGAGGTTCTTGAACAACAGAAAGATAAAACGGCAAAAGTGTTTCCAATCCATGTGTCCTTTCCCTCAAATTCTGTTCGAACAGCAAGAAAGACTGTCAGGGTATCCTCTGAACATCAAGTCAGGGACAATGCTTGTAGGGAAATAGTTGACCCTGATATCGGCAACTGTGACATTGTTTTTATTGACAAACCTATTACAGATTGTTTAAAGGAAAAGCGCCGTGGCATGGTCCCCCGTCGTAATGCCAGAAAAAGTACTAGGGGGCATATGTATTCAGATGACATTTGGGAGTTGAAAACAGTTCGCACATTGGCCGGAAGGGGCAACTGTCCAAACCCAATGCCAGAGATGACTACACTGGTCACGCCGAAACAAATTCTGACTAAACCTGAAGGTCTACCACCAGTAGATATGCTTTTTGCTGGAACATTCTCGGAGACATTGAATCAACAAATTCCCTCAGAGGAATCGAATGAGCATGTCATTTCAGGAGCAGGAGATGTTGTAGAGGTAGCCGCTAGTAAGGTAGATTCTGTAGAGGTTGAAATGAGTCAAACCGATCAGGGCCAGAATAAGGTCCATTCTGGTTCATCACCTTTTATGAACCTTCTAGTAGAGAGCCAAGAAACTCTTAAAGACACTTTAACGGATCAAGAGACAATGAATGATCTAGGGATGGCAAAAGAAATTGGAGAAAGTGTTGGTCCGCCTTCATGTGAATCAACAAACACTAACGAGCCAGAGTCTCAACAGGTTGTACTGGACAATACAGAGCAAACCATTACAGAGACACAAGTAGACTCATTAGAGAGTCTCACCACTGGAGAGGCAGAGCACCAGCTTTCATCAGATAAACGTCTCAGTTGTGAGAATGATATTCAGAATAGTTCTGTTACAGTAAATCTAGTGGAGGAAGAGATAAAGAAAGATAAAGAGGAAAAAACGCAAGAGGAGCAAAGTCAGGAGATTCAACCTCAGATGGAGTTGCATTGTGATAATGTTGAAAGGACAGAAATGTCAGTTTCTACAGGTATAGCAGAGGAACTGACTGTAAAAAGGAGAGAAACTGAAATGCCAGAAACCAAGAACTGTGTTGAACCTGTAGAGACAGCAAATAATGAAGCTGAGCGCAATGAGCCTTCAAAGCCAGTTGATGAGCTGCCAAAGGAGTTGCCACCTTGGCATAGAAAAAAAGACACCAAAGCTCAGCTATCAGATCTGTTGAGACAGACAGAACCAGTCATAGTTGGCTTTGTCAATGGTAAACCAGTTTCAGCCTCAGACCGGAGTCTGCGCCATAGAGCTGATAGAAACCCCACACCCTCAAGTAAAACTCCGATAAAATCTTGTCAGAATCTACTTATCTGTAGTGTTTCAGATCCTACACCTATGTCAGCTGTTGAAAACAAAAAACTAGAGGAACCTGAACTAGAAACAAACACATTAGAGACTGCTATGATTCAACAAGTTATGGAACCGTCCTCTGACCTGCCCTCAAGCGAAACATCTAAATTACCTTCAAGGGCTAAAGAAACCCCAAAACAAAAAAGTTCTCCGAGAAATCAGCGCAGGATACCTGTGCCTTCTGATCAGTCTGCTGATCAGATTGAAAGTACGGTATCGAAACGCCAACTGAGATCATCCAATCAAAATTCAGCTTCTCTTTCAAGTATTATCACTTCCATTTCCTCCCCGAAGCCTTCAACTCTTATTCTTCCACCTGCAGAACAGCTACCTTCCCTCCGCATCCCCACTTTTCCATTACCTCTTACCATATCCTCTCTTAATAAGCATTCTGACCCCTCAGTTTCTGAATGCTCCCAACAGCATAAGGTCTCTGAGACTATGCGACCAAACACTAAAAATACACAGCCAATTGAGGTAATTTCTGAAGACACCCAAAAGAATAAACTTGTGAGTGGATCTGAGACTAAACAAACTTTAAGATCAGGTAAAGTTGTTTCAGATAACAGTAAAAATGAGAAACAACACGTTAGTACTGAGGAATCAAATTCTTCAGAAAAGCCATCTCCCATAAAGACTGAAAATCTGACCGAGTTTGTGCCAACAAGCAACAAACGTGGGCTTCGAAAGAACTCAGATATAGATGAGTCTGATTTAATCCAAAAGCAAAACGTAATTCTTGTAGAGGACAGGCTAGCAAGTGAAGATAAAGATGTTTCCAAGTCAGAGAGGCCCAGGAGAATGCCATTAAGAAATAAGGGTGAAATGTCTGACGAGGCTGTTTCTCAGTCGCCACCACCAGATAACAAGAAATTAGTCTTGAGATCACAAAGATCTACCCCACTTTCCACCAGTGCTGCTGACACTCCAAAGCAAAATGATGTAGTCTGCCCTGTTCGAATAATCCCAGAAAGAACAGCCAAAGCTCAGCTGAAATCCACCTCTGGGACTGTTGCGCTGTTGACCCACAGCGCCCAGACCCCTGTCATTGCCCCAAAACAAGAACCCCCTAAACAAACTGTCAACAAATTCTTTCAGGCTCTTACTGGTGAAGAGAACCAACACTTAATTACAAACTTGAATACTAAATATGATAAAATGTTAAAGGGTTGGGTACAAATGGACAAGGAGGGTCAGCCAACAGCAAAATACAAAAACAAATCAGACAGACAGGCAGCAATATGGAAGAGTAAACGGAGGGCACGAAAACCAAAGTCTTCAGAGCAGCAGAAATACTCTCCTGTCCAAATGCTTTTCATGAAAGGTTTCAGTCTCACCAGCATCTGTCGCTGGTTCCTTGATTCAACAGAAACCAAGTCCCTTGTTATTGTCAAGAAGTTGAATACACGTCTTCCATCCGAAACTCAGCTGTGCTTCCACAGCTCATCTAGTGGGTCAGGGTCCGCACAGGATGCATTTCCAAGCCTTCAAGCAGAACGCTTAAAGAAACATTTGAAAAAGTTTCCCATTGCTTCTCCTGTAAAAAGTAATCCCAGAAGTCAGAAACTTATTGCTAAAGCACTTGAACAAGAGGCAAACACAGTCAAGAGAGCAGAACTTCCTAGCAGTACTCAAAATATGAGTAAATACTCTGCTGCCAAAGCCAGTGCCCAAAAAGGTGAATCACAAAAACCTTCTGGAAAATCTAAGAATCCAGCTAGTGCAAGAATCCTGAGGAAATACTCCAATATTCGAGGGAAGATGCAAGGTCAGCAAAACACTGTTAGAATGAAAAGGGGTTCAAAAATGCTAAAAAATAAGAAATCAGTGGTTGTTAATAAGTCATCTGCTAAATCAAATCTAAACCCACATTTAAAGGTGAAAAAATCTACTGTACCCGTTAGCAAAAAAATCAAAGAGTCTGCTGCAAAACTGGCAAGAAGGAAGATTTTGACTGGGAGTAAGGCAGCAAAACCTTCTCTTCCAAAAAAGGCTGTGAAGACTCAGGCCAACAAAGCTTCAAAAGACAAAAGCAAGACAAAACTACCAAAGAGATGCTCGCAACGACTTGGGTCTCCTAAAGTACCTGAGTATCAGCCTGTGGACACATCAAAGAGCAAGATCAGCAGCAAAAAAGTGAACGAAGTAGAACGTGACGTAAATAAGAAAAAACCTCAAACTAAGGAATCTGCTCACAGCACAATTGTGGAAAGCAAAGGTAAAGAGATTGCTGCTGAAACGCCACAGCCGGGCGTTGACGGAAAGGCTTCAGGCTCATCTGAACAGGTACAAACAAGGTCCCAGAAAAAAATGGAGGCAGCGACCCCTCTGAGTGGCAATCCTTCAAAGAGAGCCAAAAAGACATCACTGGTAGAATCTCCTAAAGCTACCACTGAAGTAGATGAACCTAAGCTAACAAGAAGTGGCGCTTTGAAGAGGAGTCAGGCATCGTCACTGCCGCGCAGTGGAACTAAGGTTGCCACCAAGAGAGCCCAGGAACTCCAAGAGACCCCTGCAAAGCGCACCAGGACAAAATAAACTGGACCTTTTGGAGAGAAATTCTTTATCTAGAGGAATTTTGTTAATTTTATTTTAGTAGGACCAAAAATATCTATTTTGTACTTGCCCCAAACTCTCTGGATAATTCTCCTCTCAGAAGGAGCAGTTTTTTGAAATTTGTTCATGCTTTTGTAAAGCTTGATGGTGAAAACGCAAATATGGTGCTGTAATTCCTGAACTTTTTTTCTTTCTTTTTTTTTTCTGTGTTCAGGAACTACAGATAAGTCCTGAAAGATGTCTGACAAATGTAGTTACTTTGTGTTTCTGCACTCTATGAAAATGGCTGGAGATAACAAATGTCTGACAAGCCTCCATTTTAGAAGGTCAGATCATAAGCATCAAGCTTATATGGAATTCATCCTCACTCTTGTGCATCTGTCTTTTCATTTTTGTATATATTTATAGTTTTACATGATGGCATGTTCTGCATTAATTCTTTTGAGCTGGAGGAAGCTTTGAATCAAAGTTTCACGTAATGGTAAGTTGGCGGTTTGTGTCTCCAGCCAGTCTTCCAACCACAACATTGTGAATATGTAACGTTGTGAACCAGGTGCCTTATTTATGAAATGTATTGTAAATGAATGTGTTGCTAAATGTGAAAAGGTCTCTTCATGGAGCTGCAGTTGACATTATTTGCTTCAAGAAGCAATTAGGATGTGGTATTGTGCGCCTCGTGCTCTGGCTGCAATTTCTTCTGATCGGATTTTGGGACTTCTCCTGCCAGGTTTATTTTTATGCCCATTTTCCCCCAAAGCATTAACAGAAAATTGTTATTATAGCTTCGTTAGATGTTAAGATCTGCATTGTTTATTCAAAGAAATGGTTGTGCTGTTCGTGTGTCATACCTTTTGCATTGTTTGTGGTCAGGTGTCATTGCTGTGTTTCTCTACACCTACCGTTCTTGTTAATGAGTTTCAGAAAACCATGCAAACCACCCCACCTTTTATTTAAACACCAAATCTTCAGAGAACACTTCCCAGAGGAGAGAAAAAAAAAAAAATCTAATTTGAGATAATTTCAACTTCTCCGAAGAAAAAAAATTACCGGTAAATTTAATGTTATACTATATTGGTTTTTATTTGAACAGTAATAATTTATATTCACAAGCATTTTTTAATTTCATTTCCTCTGATTGTTGGGTGAGTTTTCATAATGTGAAGCTTGCTTATTTCTATAGTAATATTTGTAATTGTTTTGTTAACAGCAACACATTTTAGCACAGTGTTATTTGTGTTATTTCATTTTTTACCAGGCTCTGTTTCTTTAAGGGCATAAATCACTTGTAGATGCAAAAATCAGTTCCACTATGTTTTTATTGATATTTAATGTAATTGATTTAGAAAATATATTGCAGCCCACCCAATGTCAGACTTGAACATGTTTATTCGTTGCAGTTGCTATTTAAAAATCTGGGTTTTGTATATTAAAAATAAATACCTGCTTTATTTGTGGTAACCCCAAGACATCTTTATGTTAAGAACTTTGTATTTTGGCTGGAGTTGATATAAAGATGTTTTAAATTTTAGACTTTTTTTGTTTTGTTTCATTTGCATCAGTCCTTTGAATTTTTTTTTTTTTTTTTTTGTCAGTCAGTAAAAGCAACCTTTCCCATTTGAGAAAATCCAACATCTTCAACAGGGCAATTGAAAGCCCTGTTTACTGGTTGGTGAACAAGGCTTTTAATTGCATCTCAAACCTGAATAACAGAGTGAAAATGAAGGTTTAGGAAAAAAATATTGCAAACTCATTTCAGGGACTTTTATTTTCTTCACTGGCATTATTTAGAAAATCAGTACATGTTAAGTTTTCAAGGTATTTACCTTTAAATGAACTGCATTGCAAATTCTTGCTTTCTTTTCTCGGATTTGAGCAGTAATTATGAGTAGTTTCGCCTTTGAGGGTCCTATCTCACCGTCCATGAGGACCACAGCAAGTTCCCACGGCGGTTGGCTTCTCACCTCTGTTGTGCAGCAAGAGAATGACCATCTTATTTCTAAATTCAGTTTAACACAACAATGTTGGTAATTTTACTCACAAAAAAACAAAACAAATTTCAAGACAAAAAAGGGCAACTTCTTCAGATGCTGTGCAAATTTGGATCAAGTGTTCATACCTTGGTGGTTTTAGCCATTTTTCTTACTTCCAAAGAAATCAAGTGTGTCAATCATATGCGCAGTAACAATTAACAATAAAACATTCTGAAAAACACATTACATGCATTTGTAAGGCTTTAGATGAGGTCAGTAGTTCATCATATACAACCAGGCAGAATTTCTCCCCCACAAGATGTCTGACAAAAATCAATCGATTAAAATTATTTTGAGTTAAACTTGTTCACAGGTTTGGTTTCTGCCAGCAGCTCCACCGGCATGAGGAAGAAGCTGTCAGAGAACACCAGGACAAGAGAGGAATTTGTGGTTTCAGATATGTTTGAAAAGTTGAAAGTATGTAGATGTGTTTGCTCTTCAAACAAGATTTTATTCATCTTTTTGACATTGCCATTGCTGCTATGATCACAAATTGGAGCTTCAGGTCAAATGTCCCATCACAGATTGTTGTGCAGATTTCATTTGTAGCAATAAGTACCAATTTATGTCAGATCACATGTTTGCAATTGAACATGTCAAAGTAAAGCTAACAAAGACAGGCATATAGATTACTTTTATTTATAATTTTTATCGAATTTTCTGCACATTTAGTTTCAATTATCTTGGCGGTCAGAGGTTAACGGCTAACTAGCGGGGACAAGAAAATCATGTAAATTTGGGGGTTTTAGTTTATCTGTACCATTTTTTTCTTTTTTCAGGATGGACTGCAAATGTAATAATTTAAAAAATTTGTTTTTGATTTCCCCACAAGATCTAAATTGTGACTACAGACTCAAATACACTCACAATTATTTGGATATGTCTGTTAGTTAGCATGCATTACCAAGGTCTGCAGCATTAATTAATTCAGCCTGTTATTTATTATGGCAATTCATAGCAAATGTCATCTTGCAGAACCAAAAACATCTAATATATGTTCCGAACATATATTCATGTTCAATAAATTAGATTTTTTTTTTTTTTCAGCAGCTCAATTTACTAAGTAAAACATATTATAGACTAATTACAGACTGATGTCTTGAAGCCTTCAGGTTCTTTTTTTTGCTAACAACTATTAAATTAATACTACAATTGTTAATACAGAAATATGGGCTTATCGGAAAGCATGTTTATTTAATGGTCTTACCAGAGCATTTTCTAATTTACTGCACATTAGGGCAATTAAATAAATCCAATAATAAATACATTATATCTCAACCATAGTTAGTTACAATACAATGTCGTAGGGTTCAGTTCTTTATTCCAATTACTAAAAAGGTTTAAGAAAATTCAGCAGTTACGTAAAGTCACTAACCTTGCAGCAATACCTCATATAGTGCAAGTGACTAAATGAACAACTCACTTTTAACAGGAAGAAGCATCCAGCAGATCGTGACTCGATGTGAGTCGCCATCTGTCTCAACTGACTGGAGGTTTGACCAGGTATATCACTTGTTCATTCCACCGACCTCACATTTATGTTGTAGTCCACAATGTGTTTGGGGCCATTTCAGAAGCTAGCTGTTTAAAGCTAGCTGTTTACCTCCCTTACGCATTTCAAAACCAGTCCTGATTCATTTTGGGATTATTGTCCTGTTGGGACACCCTTATATCCTCAAGTTTGGAAAAGCTTGCGGTTTTTCTGGAGATAAGGAGGAAGAATTTTGAGGCAACTCTATCTTCACTATTCCGTCCATTTGTGCGGTGCAACGACATGCACTCAGCATGACGCTACCACCTTGGTGATTCTCTCATTCTGTTATTGCTAAACCTTTCTCAGAGAGAGGATGAGAACTTTGGTTTATAGGTTTATTTTGCCAGGAAACAAATCAGTTTCAGTAATATGCTATTAAGACTACCGGTAGTCAAATTAAATAAACACACTGTGCAAAAAGTTTTTCTACTTTTGTGCAATTTCTTAACTTGCATTTATTTTGTGGAGGTGTTAATAAACCTCATAGCTCATTAAGTGAAATGCCTGATCATTATGATATAAAAAGACCTATAATATTTTGTGGTTTTAGTTGGGGCCTGCCCCATAGCAATGCACAAGGAGAGCAGTGACTGACTTGCAAAGCAAGTCAGTCACTGCCTCCATGCATTTCATGGCAGGCACCTATTGTTCTACACCCAATAGAATGTCTCTTTAAGTATTATTTATTATTCTTCCGTCACCCGGAATGCGGCTCGTACCGCTGCGAGCCCACCCACAAAAGTATCAAAACGTGCGGCTCGATCCCGGGAGGTGTGCTATTATTTTTGGTGGGATTTGGAGTTACCATGGCGACGTAAAAAGCAACAAACGACCCCAAAATCACTAACAAGCTCACCAGGTGCAACTCTCATCATCAAGGGGACGAAGCAACCACTAAATCCTGAAAATACCCTATTTTTGAGGATTTTCTGTGTCGTCATGTAGAAACACCATTCAAACTTCATTTTGTAGATACGTCTGTGATCTCTTTTAAAGTGAAGACAGCAGGTCAATATGAATTATGGTTTGTCCACAACTTCTTTCTAAGCGACCCAAAGTTTTTGATTTTTGGAAAAATCAGAGTGTGAAGGCCGCTCCGCTAGAGTGAGAGTCAGAGACATTTTGACCCCAAATCATTTTTTAACTCGCCCTCACGCTCACAAATATTGCATGATTGGTATGAAACTCGGTCATGACATTGATACGCATGCCTGCTCCGGTCAAATGTTTTCAAAAATTATCTAGTGCTTACGGTTTTCTCTCTAGGTGCTTCAGAGCAAAGTCATGCGCAAGGGTAGCAGACAGATCTCACTGATTCACTTCCATGTATTTCTAAAAAATTTCTGACCTTGGCACACACTTTTTTTTATCTCATCGCTGTTAATACTGTGAGTGAGGTAGAGATATGAATGGCGGGACTATGTGAGAAGACAAATAGCCCTCTCATATGCTTCAAACGGTTTTCGAATATGTATTACGGTTCCCGAACAGGAAAGAGTTGTTTGCAATGCTTTTTTTAGTCAAACTGGCTGGCTCAAACAGAGAATTGTCTCCCCCTGGATGTCTCACTCACAGCTGGCAGAGAGGATTATTTACCATAGCAACGGAACCCCGAGCAGGGAGAGCTGCTTAGGACTACAAATACGCATCACTGTAGTTCGAACTAGTAGTTCAGTTAAAACAGAGGAGGACTGAGCTGGCCTTTAGAACTACTTGCTGCTATGGGCTGTATATAACTCATTTAACTCAGTCACTGTTACACATGGGATGAGTTTGGCCCTTTGAAATGAAGCTTACTGAAAATTTCAAAATAAAAGTCCTTGAAAATTTTTACATCAGATAATTGCTTTTTTGAGCGTTATATGACTGATTTAATCCAATGACTGTTACACATGGAATGACTTTTACCCTTTCAAATGAAGCTTAACAAAAATTTCAAAATAAAAGCCTTGGCAATTTTTACATCATGTATTTTCTCTTTTTGGCTTTATGTGACTGGTTTATCCAAAGCACTCTTAAACACTGGATTAGTGTGGGCATTTATGATGAAGCTTTCTGCAAATTTCAAAATAAAAGCCTCAATATGACCCTCAGGTTAATATTAGAATGCTTCATATTCTTCTCTCAGGTTAGGGAACTGCCTTGCGCAGCAAGGCAGTTCATTAGCATTAGCCTTTTAGCTTAAATAAGCTATTAGCTATTTTCTGACTTATTAGCCATGTTTAGTATACTTAATGGTGTAAGTCAAGTATAGAAAACATGCTAGTGAGCTGATTATCATGCTGAATCGTTCATGTCCATGTTAGTCAACATTCTTGTGATTCTCCACATGCTTCTTTTGAATTTTTGAGCTAAGCTTTAGCATTGATGCAAATTTTTAGCATCGGAACGCTGGGTCCAAACCGACGGGCACACTTTGGCAGGCCCCAGTTAAATTTCTTCAGGAATTTTCTAGTTTATGTTACTCTAGGCATAACGGAAAGCTATTGTAGCCAAGTTGTAATAATTCATATAGTACAGTTTCCTTTGGTAACACAAAGTGAGTAAACTTAGACTAACACAGCAGCTTTGCACTGTCTTCTAGTCTGCTTTGAACTCTGCATCGCATATTACAAAATCTTCTTCTTTAGTCTTCTCGAAAATAGTGAAAGTTTAATCTCATTTGTCTCACTTTTGCTAGACTAGAAATGCTCAGTTAGAGTACACTGAGGATCTAAGTCCAACCCTAGTCTAGCTCAAGTTAAAAAAAGTAATAGATAATGTAGGAGGCTCATGCAAACAATCCCACCCCCTGGCTTTCACCCATTTTTTGTGAGCTGCAGATGTTTTATTGGTGACTTTAAAAACATCTCGACAGTTGTTTAACCATGTCAGTTAAGAACTTAATGACATTGGACTTTAAAAAAATATGTGATAGTCTAGACTCAAAAAGACCAGGACATAAAAACAGAATCAGAAAGAGGTGCCCTCCACTTTTTCTAAACACAAATTTTTGTTTTTTACTGTTTTTCAGAGTAATATTTGAGCTTAGATATTCTCTTCATAGGGGTTTGCAGAGACTTTGTTAATGCTTCAAGGATCCAGGATCAAAGTCCCCAACAGAAACATCCTGTAATTGTCTTTGCACCATGGGTGGACAGAGGGCACCAGGCGTCTGGACGTCAAATCCTCGCCCGTGAGTGAAGCCGACACAGCAGATAATGTGTGCTGCGTTTCTGGAGGAGTACTGCGGGTCAGTCTTTTGGGTAGGTCTAACTGTTGATGTTCTTTAAAAGTGTAGTTAAGCTTTTTCTGTCTCAAGACGAGTCTAGTGATTAGCTGTGATGCATAAACATATCTGGTCTGCAACCTCTAATGTTTATCTTCCCAAACACAACCCAATAATTACAAAAATGACAGATTCTATATTTAAAGTTTCTCATTATTAACATGTTTAAACTAATTTAAAAGTTTAATTAGGCATAAAACATTGTGAAATTTTGTTCAGGTTCTTCAGCTTATTGTCAGTGTTTCCAACTTTTAAGACACCTAGTCTTAAGATTTGACTAGAGTGAACTAGTACTCTAGGTACTAGTTGATTATTTGAAATGCACATTTCTCTAAGGACATACATATTTATTTGATTGAAACAAGCTTTCTTCTCTTAAACCTGTGAAACTATTTTTTTTCCAAGTCTTTTAAAGGTGTATAAAAATTTAAACTTCTTTTTTAAAGGTCTAAATGGCTGTCATTTTTTCTCTTTAGGTGAACATCAAAATGTTATGTAACATGTTTATGATGCATGTGTGTACATATTTGTGTTTGTACCTCAGAATGAGTCCTATTTGGAGAGAGAGGACCCTGACCTCCCAGTATGTCTGGAACAGACAGTTCTGGTCTGGATCCCTCTGGGCTTCCTCTGGCTATGCGCTCCATGGAACCTCATGTCTTTCTGTAAAAGATCACAAGTAAATACAAAACGTCGGACTAAGCTCTACCTCTGCAAACAGGTATTGAACAATTAAAACACTCTCATTCTTTCAACATGTGATGCTGAGATGGAAGCATTTTAATAATCATTCTAATCTTTCTCTTCCCTCCTCAGCTTGTTGTGTTTCTGTTGTTTCTGACGGCCATTGGAGGCCTGATTGTCACATTAGTAGAAGATTTTGGTCCAAACAGCTCAGCAGAGAAAAATTCTGCTGTATTCTACACAAACCCAGTCCTCTTCGCTGTCACATGGGTAAAGTTTAGGTTTTAGGTTCAGATATTTGCTCCAATATTTAATATTGAAGCAATCTTCACAGTCTACTTTGTGATTTGATATATTTTGTTTTCAGATTCTCCTGCTGTTGTGTCAAGAAGGAGTGAGACGAAAAGAAAAAGTAGTAGACTCTGCTTCTCTTTTTCTTTTCTGGCTTCTCCTTGTCCTCTGTGACATTTTCCCTTTCCAGACCCTCCTACGGGAAGCTCTTAGGCTGGTATGAGCAACCAAAGATTAGCTATGGGTTTATATTTAAGTTAAATATTAAATACAACATCTGTCTAACCCTTTAACATCTTGACACCCAGGGAGAGGTCAGAGATGTCCCTCGTTTCTCTCTTTTCTACATTTCCTTTGGTCTGGAGGTGATAGCACTCATTCTCTCCGCTTTGGCTGACATCTCTCCAGAGACAAAGGAACTTGTGAAAAAGGTGATTTTTGTTCTTTTTGATTTTACTTTGAAATTGTCTAAATCACACTGCAATACCACAAAATAAACCTAATCTAATATCCTTAGCATCAGTTTACATCTTTGTTGTTTGTGTTGCAGAATCCAGAGGCTGGTGCAACATTCTTGAGCAGAACCACTTTTAACTGGTTCAATGGGTAAATTCACAACCACAACAAAAAACTTCTAGCAAACCTTTTTTCATAGCATAATCTAAGGTTTCTACTTTCTTTTCCAGCATGGTGGTGAAAGGCTACAAAAAGCCTCTGGTTCAGGAGGACATGTGGGAGCTGAACGAGGTGGACAGCATCTCTTACATCAGTCAGCGTTTCAGTCATCACATGCAATTAGAGTTGGGTAAAGCTCGGATCCGATTTCATAAAAAGTTGAAGAATAAACTGATCAAAAATCGAAGCAAATCTATGGAAACACCTTCTGAAAGCAACGGTCTGGGGAAAGGTGTGAGTCAGGATGTACTGATGATGGTGAGAACATTCAAATATAACAAACAACCCATTCAGGTTTATAATCCCCAATAATAATTGTATTTTCAACAACACCGATTCTGTTCCAGGTGGTCCCCATATGCTTTTGTGTTCCTAAAGAGTGTGCTTACATATTTTACATCAGGAGGAAAAAGGAAAGAAAGAAGATGAAAATAAGCAGAAGAAGAAAAAGAAGGAGGACACAAATTATCCAAATTCATGGCTGGTTACCACCATCTACAAGACATTTAAATGGCTCCTGATCGAATCTGCCTTCTTCAAACTTCTGCAGGATCTTCTGGCTTTTGCCAGTCCTCAAATCCTGAAGTGAGTTAGATTTGCAGGAATAAATGACAGTTTATTGGTTTATATGTAGGTAGCGAAACTGCTCTGCTAACCAAAGTAAAAACAATTTAATCAGTAGCATCTAGTTTGCTACAACGTTGTTGTTTTTTTTTCCTCTTTCACTTAATCTATTTAAATCCCCATACAAACATTTTTTCAATGTCTGTACGCTCAGAGAAATTTGACTTAAAATTTGATCCAGTCTGACCTTGTGAATGTCTAAACCTGCATGGTTTAACTGTTTACTCCTCATTGATTAGTTGAGACATTCACTGATAACACCAGGACAGCTTGAGAAGAAACTAAACAGAAGCTAATTTGTAAACGAGTAAAAGGATTACCTGGAAGAGGATTATGAGTTTGACATGATCATCATAGATGATAGTACATGTTTTATTCTTTTACTCAGGTTGATGATCTCCTTCACTCAGGACAAATCCAGCTATGCCTGGGAAGGGTATTTGTATGCTGTGCTGCTGCTGGTGGTGGCTCTTCTACAATCGTTGTTCTTGCAGCAGTGTTTGCGGCGATGCTTTGTTCTGGGGATGAAGGTTCAAACTGCCCTCATGGCTGCAGTGTACAAGAAGGTAACAGCAGAGAAGACATCACAACAACCCCTTTATGCAATTTAATTAAGCTAAAACTCCAACCTTTGATTTTGTAAATAAGTTTTGTCATTTATTTAAAAGACTCCCAAAACATAGACAACATTTTTACTTTTCTTTATTAATGCAATTTATTGCATTTTGTAACTATGAAACTATTGACTTTAAATTCAGCCCCTTTGTCAGATATATGACTTCCAACTGCAGCTAGAACTAATAGCTTAATCCTTTATCTTATTCAGCTTTGAACATGGTTACTTTGTTTCCCTCTTTTCATCATTTATCTTCTATCGTCTTTCAAAGGCGTTGGTGATGTCTAATGACAACCGCAAAGAGTCAACAGTCGGAGAAACTGTGAATCTCATGTCAGCAGACGCCCAGCGCTTCAACGACGTGACCAAATTTATCCACCTGCTGTGGTCCTGCCCTCTGCAGATCATTGTGTCCATCGTTTTCTTGTGGCTGGAGTTGGGACCTTCAACACTAGCAGGGGTTGCAGTAATGCTGCTAATGGTGCCGGTCAATGGACTGTTAGCCAACCAGGCCAAAAAAATTCAGGTCGCTAAATTTTTTTGGAATTACAAATAAATTCTTTGTCCACCTTTCAAATGTGGCTTGTGTGATAACTGTTGCTTAGTTTGTGTTAAAATTGTGTTTTGAGGTTGAAAAAAAAAATTAGATATAGATACGATTGCTTTCAAAATTTAAAAACAAGATGGAGGATTCCTTCTCTTTAGCACAAACAGAATCGGTCACTAAAAATGAAGCATGTCTCAAATGCATCAAATCTTGCTCCAATCTTTGAAAATTTAAGAACAGAGAAGCAGCAATCTAATTGATTTATGCCAGTCTGGAAAGCCTGGACTTTCTTTTGACCTTTTGATACTTGCCCTGTAGCTTTCTGCAGGTGTCCGCCTTGTTCATGATCTTTCTCAGGTCTGATTCTTTGGTATTTATTTTGTAAGCACTTTGACAGGTTTTGAAAATCTTCCCACAACTTATTTTACTTGCAGTTTTATTTAAGGTACTAGAGTTTCTCTATTTTTGATATATGCTACTTGTGATTAATTATGAATGCATTATATTTGTTTTCAGCAAGAAAACATGAAGTCTAAAGACAAGAGATTAAAAATAATGAATGAAATACTGAATGGAATCAAGGTAATCCCCTCCTCTGATAATGATCAGATACTTAAATTCTTTCTAACATATTTAGATATTTTAGTATAATATAAGTGGGTCCACTTGTTTCTTACTTCATCCTTCATTTCTTACCAGACTCTGAAACTGTTTGCGTGGGAGCCGTCCTTCCAGACTCAAGTTGAAAATATTAGAGGAGAAGAACTGAAGGTGATGAGGAAGTTTGCCTATCTCACATCTTTCTCCACCTTTATCTCCAACTGTGCCCCCACTCTAGTGAGTTATTTTAAAAGTTTCCCAAGTTAGTAAAAGCCCATAAAGGTTCTTGACGCTAACTTGGCCTGTGGGTTTTGGCAGGTCTCTTTGGCCACATTTGCTGTGTTTGTTGCTGTGAGCTCAGACAACATATTAACTGCTGAGAAAGCCTTCACTTCAATCTCTCTATTCAACATTTTACGACAGCCACTAAGCATGCTTCCTATGCTCATAGCTTCCATTGTGCAGGTAAATACTGTTTTAACTTCAGCATGGACACAAGTCAGAGCTGTAATGAAAACTATGATTACCTGTTGATTTCACACGTCAGACAACGGTGTCTAAGAAGAGACTGGAGAAGTTTCTGGGAGGAGATGATCTTGAGAGCGACATTGTGTGTCATGACCCTAGTTTTAGTAAGTTAATCATTTATTTGTTTTGTTATACCCCTCCAAACTAACTCTCTATTCTGAGCTGTTGACACTTAACCATCTCTCCATCCAGTGGGGACTGAGATTCCTAAACATGCTGAATCTTATGCTGATCAGTATCTATAGGAAATCTATTTAGCTGTTTTATCAAGGTAGCCCCGTTTGGCTTCTGACAGCCCACATCTGAGTGTTGATTCTGTATGTTAGGTTTAGCTTCTACTTAAAATTTGCTCCTCAAAATCTGCTTTTTGATGGAAAAACTGGTGTTCTGACAGATGAATGAGCATGCCCATGGAAGTCAGACCAATCACACAAAAGATTTGCATGGAGAGCAAGGCAAAAAGCTCATCAGGGGACTTATAATAAGAAGGAATGGAAGACATGAGGTTGAGAACAAAACAACCCAGTTTTCATCACGCATCTGCGACAATGAGGACTGATTTTGCAAGTTCAGCTCCACCATGCAGAACCCTCTAACTCCTACTATTAAAATGTGGAAAATCCCTATTGACTAACAATAGCTTACTCCATTCAATATGCATACCTTATTATAAAAGCCAAAATTAGCTGGAATGTTGTCAGTAGCATGTTGATCTCTAACATACTTCATGTAGGATGCAAACAGCAGTGGGTAGGCTAAAATTAGTTAAAATGCTAACGTAAGCTTAAATGATGTCTGTAGCGTGCGGACTATTCCTAACAAGTGACTTGCTTCATTCAGTATGCAAACCTCAGTGTGCAAGTTAAAATGCTTTGAAGAGCATGTGTGTTCCCTTACATGAAAATCACATGTGATCACATGTGGATCACATGTGATTTTTTGTGTGATTTTCACATGTGAAAATTACATGTGATCACATGTGGAAATGTGTGATTCACATGTGAATCACATGTGATTTTACCACGAAACGTTCCAAAATCACACGTATTCATGTGCCTTCACATGTGATTCGCATCATTCACATGTAAAATTTGTGTGAACCACATGTGATTTTCATGGGATTTTTTTGTAAGGGTTATCACTAGTGTGTTGAAGAACATTGACTTACTCCTTTCTGTAGGCATTGCTTTCGCAGGCCCCAATAAAAATAAATAAATAAATGTAGCTGCCTCATCTGGAGGCAGTCTTTGGAGCTTGGGGGCTGGTCGCTTTTCAACATGCAGACCACACCTAGTTATTTTTTAATCATACTATGCATGGAAATAAAGGATGGTCTCACCCACAGTCAGGAATTTGACTGGGTGATTTGTTTTAATGTGTTTTCTTTCCCAAGACTCTGCTGTCAGCATATGTGATGGTTCTTTCGCATGGGAAAAAGACTCTGAACCTCTACTTAAAAGGTGTGTCTGTTCTATTTAGTTCATAGCTATTCTTAAGTGTCTTGCAGTATGTGGCCACAAAATTGGCTTTTAAAGCTACTGTATTTTTCACTTTACTTTTGCCTTTGTTTCCCAGTGTGTCGCTGGACATTAAGCCTGGCAGACTGGTAGCTGTAGTAGGAGCTGTGGGCTCAGGGAAGTCCTCTCTCTTGTCGGCGCTCCTGGGAGAAATGCACAGGACCAAAGGCTTCGTTAACATTCAAGTAAAATGTTTTTGTATGTTTTTATGCATTACTTAGGGTAAAAATAGTGGCAATAATAAAAAAAGAACAGTTTAAAACGATACTTGGCAGATTTCTAAAGAGTGTACTATTGCTCTTGTTTCCCTAAAGATACCATTAGTACCTAGGCTTTTCTGTTGATCAGAAAAAAAAAATGGACTGAGATATTTCTAAGAATATTACAACTCAAATTAATAATTGAAAGATTTTATGAAAATATGACATGTTGCAGGAGTGCCCAAATCCGGCCTCAGAGCTACCATCCTGTTACTTTTAGATTCAACCCTGGTCCAACACATCTATCAAGTGGCTAAATTCCTTCACCAGCAGTCATTCATCTTCGTAGTGGCCTGGTAACAAGCCACTCATTTGATTCAGGCATGTTGGAGCAGGTATGCGTGCATCTGAGTTACAGGATGGTGGCTCTTGAGGACAGCTAAAAGGCACAAGCAGACAAAAAAATACTCAAAAGAAGGATGCAATCCAAAATATGTTAAAAACTGCTGGTGGAAATGATGTGGACAAGAGTAGTGCCAAAAGTTCTTTGGTCACTACTGTGCTCAGATAGCAGACTGACAAGCCTGGCCACATAGCCAAGGAAATAACAATGTGTGGTTCTATTTATTATGAATAAATAAAAAGCATGAACAGCCATGTCCATAATTAAAACAGGCTGAGCCACATTTATTCTCAGAAAATACACACAGTTGACACTCATTAGACAAAGTGAGCATGTGAAAGTCACACTGAAAAAAATACCTCTTTGGATGAACATAAAAAAATCATGGAAAGGTTTTCCACCTGATGGCTTTATTTCAGCACCATGTAATTCTGTTACTCCTTCTTAAAGCAAATGTGTTAGGTCACCTTAATTTATTAAGGTTATTCCAATGTAAAGCAATTGTGTTGGCTCATCTTATGTTATTATGGTTATTCTATGGTTGATTCTAAATCAAACATGTTGGCTCAACTTAATTTATTATGGCTATTCCAAATTAAAGCAAATGTGTCAGCTCAATTTAATTTATAAAGGTTGATTCAACTCATTTACTATAGTTGGACCCAATGTAATTTAAAAGAGCCAGTCCAACTAATTTGCAACACTTTGGACCAAATAATTTTAAGATTAATGGCAATTTAATTGAAACCAACTTTTTTTTCTCCGAAGAGTTTTGCTGGCACTAGTGGCTTGTATTTTTTTGAGACAGTAGGCAGACAGGAAAGAGGGCGAAGACATGCGGCAAAGGTCACCGGGACCAGGAGTCGAACCAGCGACGTCTGCGTCGAGGGCCTCCAAACGTGCGGTGTGCTAAACCCCTGCGCCACCACATTTAAGAACTATGACGGTGCAGTTCTTAAATGCCAATAGTGCCCTGCTGAGAAAAACAAATATCTATAGTTTAATGTGTAACTAAAACCGCTTTGAAGTTTTCCCAGGCGCAAAACAGTTATGTCTCGTCATCTTCCATAATCTCTCAATATCCCCTGATCTCGCTAGACCCTCTTCAGAGGGAAATGAATCTGACTAAATTGAATCACGTTATCTCAACTTGAATACATTATTCAAGCTGAGACAAAAACGATTGTCTCGTGTGAACTCGCGTGATATCCTGTGATCTCACTCGGCTTCAGCACAAGATCAGTCTGACTATAATGAATCATGTTATCTCAACATGATTAAATTTCATAAACGTGAAGTTGTTGAATTTCTTATTTATCCAACATGATTGTATCACGTTTTTGTTTGAAACATGAAATTATTTAGTTAAAAGCACATGATATTCTTTTGTTAATGTGATAACCCCTAAGTTAATTTTTTACAGTGCATAGAGAACTCTAAGCTCTAAATTTTGTTTAGCATATCTTTTAAAATTAAAGAATGGTTACTGGATCTTTTGTATTTTCGTCCAGAGCTCTCTTGCATTTGTACCACAGCAAGCCTGGATCCAAAGTGCCACTCTGCGGGATAACATCTTGTTCGGCTCTCCCTATGAAGAGCAGAGGTTCAAAGATGTACTGGAGGCATGTGCTTTGGGCCCCGACCTCAAGCTGCTGTCTGCAGGAGATCTCACTGAGATTGGAGAAAAGGTAGGTTTAAGCGTTCAAAGCTTAGAATTTAAACAATGTTAGGATTGTTTGCATGAAATGTTTTGGTAATACATTAGATTTGTATCCATAGGGTATCAATCTCTCAGGAGGTCAGAAACAGCGTGTCAGCTTGGCCAGAGCAGTTTACAGTCAGGCTGATATTTTTCTACTAGATGACCCCCTGTCTGCGGTTGACTCTCATGTGGGAAAGCATCTATTTGATAAAGTTATTGGACCCGATGGACTTCTGAAAGACAAGGTGTGTATGTGCAGAATTAATGTGTTGCATAAAAGCATGGACAAGATCTTGTTGGTTAGGTTGAAAAACTCTCCCTGGAATTTCAGTAAAGTTGGGATCTGAATGGCTTTGATTGTATTCCCATAAAGACCTAATAATGCAAAGCTTTTTTTTTTTAAACTATTTTGTGTCTCTGCAGACTCGTATCCTGGTGACTCATGGAGTTAGTTTCCTGCCTTGTGTAGATGAAGTTGTAGTTTTGGTGAATGGACGAGTTTCTGAGGTGGGATCCTACCAGAGCCTCCGAGCCAGCAAAGGAGCTTTCTCAGAATTTTTAGACGCATACGGCCCAGAGCAAAGTAATCAAACAAGTTCAGAAGGTAATTATGTGAATTCCCATTCAATATAAGGAATGTTAGATGAAATATTAATCTTTATCACTATCCTTTTAGATGGATGTCACGATAAAGAAGACTTCATCTCTGACTCAGAGGACAACCAGTCAGACGTTCCTTTGGCAGATGCTGTTTCTCTCATGCTGAGGAGGGAAAACAGCAACCGACGGAGCCAGAGAGGAAACAGAAGCAGGTTTGATCTAATTGTACTGTACAAATGCTGAGAATGGCTGTCCCCTCTGTAAATTTTTATTAAGCTTAGTTTATGTCAAACGGAGTCATGGTTCCATATCTCATGTTAAACTTCATTGCAACCAACAACTCTGAGAGTAAAAACATATATAATAAATAAATAAAGTGTAATGAAGTATATCCCTTTTGAAATATTCCCCTCCAGTATTTCAGCAGCCACACACTGAGTCTGTATGGGTCTTCTTTATCAGGCTGGCACATCTGGAAGTGATTAATTATTCTCTACAGAACAGCTCAGTCTTTGGTGTTTACCAAACATAGCATGTAGTATGATTATCAAAATAGCATTTTTTATTTTTTTTTGTCTTTGCATCCATCTCCTAATTCTAATTTTCAGTGATCTTTTTATCTGATTTGTTCAGACTTATAAATGTAGCAGTAATATTGGTGAACCATTTCTCCATTTCACATTGTGGGCTGCTGCTGCTCACACTTGTTAGCTCAACTTCTGTTGAATTTGATCAGTAATTAAATAATTTTTTTTTTCACTGAAATATTTCAATCAGTTTTTATGTTGAGATTAAAGAGTACTTTGTTTTATTGTTTATACTACATATCAAGTCATATTTACCATTATTTTATTTACAAAAGCAATAAGGTGTTGAACCATCCAAAGAAGGTGAATATTTTTATAGGCATTTCACAATATATCGGTATATAATGTGCCTATATATATTTTATAGGTACAATATATAAAATGTGATATAATAGATAGAATGTGATCCTCACAATAGATAGAATGTGGGGAGAGTTGTTCTGGAATTACATGGTGGTGTAAAAACGATAACTCCAAAAAAGAAATTCAAAGACTTATTTTTTGCTCAAAGCTTTGCTATAGTATTTCAGTCGGTGCTCTTTCTGATTTATTTCTTTCATTTCTCCTCTCTTCTGCTCTGTGCTGTCTGTAGTTTCAGATTAAGAAAAAACAGCAATTTAAAATCCCCTGAAAACACAAAGAAAGCTCAGAGGTTAATTGAGAAGGAGACTGTGGAAACAGGACAGGTATACGTTTTTTATTAGCCTGATTCTGTCGTACTCCCAGGGTGTTTATCATTTTCAGTTTCTGCCCTTACAACTGCTGCGCCTTTTCTGAGCTCCTAATGATTCCAATCTCTTGTATGGAGAGTTTGGCTTTTCTACTACTAACCTTTGACCTTCATTATATCAGATCATAACCTCATCAAATTTATTAGACTGTGCTGTATATAAGGACCAACATGAGACCATGTTTCTTACCAGATTGTCTATATCTGGCTGAAATCTATTTCCTAAATCCTTCTTCAAATGTCATGTTCCAAGACATGCTACTAGCAGGACATTCAATTCATTGACTCGTTGAATTACACTCTAGTAAAATCCTTATAGATCCTAGAGATCACGTTTTCAGTGTATACTCACATACCGATACTGTCCACTGTTCTGTATCAGAGACCCGCAGTTATCTTTTCCTGCAGGTCTCTGATACAGAGACTTGCAGGAATTATTTTTATTAATTTCCTAGAAATTAATCAAAATAAATATTTATAAAAATAACTACCTTAGCTTCATACTTACACAGTCTAAACTTCTTCTCCTTGCAATGCCTCTGACCAGATTGAAGGAACATGCAAACAAGAATGAGAGTCACCATTGGAGATTGAGTCTGCTAATCAATACAAATGTCTGTAAAAGAGCAGTGTGGTTTTATCTATATCTCCCAATCAGCTGTTTTAACTAATTCAACCTCTGGTTCACGGCCAATCCAGTCCATAACACTGATGACTTATTCAGCAATTTATTGATTTATTGACATTTTTAAATGCACATTTGATTTTGTGGAGGGAACATATTCCTGAATGAGCATTTGAGGTCTGAAACATTGGCCTCCTAACGTCCATATTCAATGTTTGTATTCAATGCTTAGCTTGTCAATCAATCAATCAAATTTTGTTTGCATAGCACATTTCAGGATCAAAGCATTTCAAAGTGCTTTACTGGAACTTTACATAGTAACATCTTATGTAACTATCAATAATTATGAGGAATGATTTTTTACTAGTGGTATTATTAATAGAGTTAAAGTTTCTTTTAGTAAAAATGAGCAAGAGAAAATAATCAGGACACCACCAGAGAATTCGGAAGGGCGCGCCTTCCTGGAAAGATCCAAGCTCAGGAAGACAATGGCTCACACAACCAGACCATGTGTTTAAAGCCTAGATTCAGAAGCTAGGCAAACAAAACATGTGTTTTTAATGTCTTAAAATGGAGTGTGTGAGAGAAGCTCACACACTCCATTTGAATTGTTTACACAAGTCTTGTGAAATCAATAGACTTGCATGTCAATGCATTAAACCAACACATAAAAAGACATTGTATTTAACTAACTTTTCTCCGCCCATACACTTACACAAAGTTCCATCCTTGTTTAAGTATCATTGGACTTTGATAAAAACAAACAAAAAAAAAAAGAAAGAAAAGAAACATGCTTTTTCACAACACTTTGCTTTAGAGCTAGACAATTTAAAAGCATTTCCCTGGTGTTTGTTTTCTGTTTGACATCCAGGTTAAATTCTCAGTCTGGTTCCAGTACATGCAAGCCATGGGCTGGGGATATTCCTTTTGGGTCTTCTTCATTTACATCATCCAGAATGTTGCCTTTATTTGTCAAAACTTGTGGCTGAGTGACTGGACCAATGATGCAGTGGAGCATTTCAACCAGACATACTCTCCCATGAAGAGAGACACCAGGGTGGGGGTATTTGGTGCTCTTGGAATGACTCAGGGTAATTAAACAGTTCTTATATTCTTTTTGTTCCAAATGATGTCATATAACACATAAATATTGTATTGCAAAGTTACAGAAACAGTAAAATGTGTGCTGTGTTCTAATACTGGTTTACTGGCTGCCTTTGATGTGTTTAAACTGCATTTTGGACCACAGAAAGCTAAACCTCCCTCATACGTTCAAGGTTTCCTTGCTCGCAATTTGTACAATTGGCTGTTTCTATGACACCACAGATTAAAAACATTCAATCATGTTTTTCTATAATTTAAAAAAAATAAATCATGTAACATTTTCTATTTTCTAGTGATCAAGAGTTTGATTTATTATTATTTAAGCTCAAATTTACCGGTGGGTTTACGATGATTTTGAAGAACAAAATCTTGGCATCTTTCAGTCCATGAGCCAACCATGAACTCCTGAGTATAACAAATTATTGGAGAGGTTTTCCAGACACTGGGAGACGAGCCAATGTCCTGTCTAAGCATCATCAGCTTTCACCCTCAGGGAGGTGCTTCAGTCTGAAAATGGAGAAGGAACATCAACATTTTGTCTTTTTCCTTCCTAACCCTGCTACTCAACCAAAAGTAACACCATTGGAGTCTGAATGTCCCTTATGGACGTTTTTAAGTATGAAATCAAAGTATGACTTTACACTTTGATTCCTTTTAATGTATTGGCCATTGTTGTCTTTATTTTTAACAGTTGAAACCATCCTTTTGTGTAAAATGAAAGGGATTTGTTCATGGACAACTTTGTATTGTTTTTGTTGTTGTTGTTTCAGGTCTGTTTGTCTTCCTCGGCACGCTGCTCCTGACCAATGCTGCAGTCAACGCCTCTCATGTTCTGCATTCAAAACTACTTGACAATGTCCTTCGAGTCCCCATGGTTTTCTTTGACACTACACCACTTGGAAGAGTCCTCAACCGCTTTGCAAAGGTGCGGTTGTCCGTGTTTCTTTCTGAGTTTTTTATTAGCTTGTATAAGATTTTTAAAAACATGTTATTTGAAAAAATGAATAGATACATAGATACAATCCTTTCTAATTTTCATAGTTTTAAACTGTTGTTTGTTAATAACTTCCTGCTTTAAAAACTGTGAAATACCAACTCTATTTTGCTCTTCTTGCAGGACATATTCACAATAGATGAAGTCATTCCACAATTGTTCAGCTCCTGGATCATGTATCTGCTGGGCATTCTGGGAACAATGGTTTTCCTCTGTCTTTCCACTCCTCTCTTCATCATTGTCATCATTCCTCTGGCTGCGATCTACTTCTTTATACAAGTGAGTTATAATATGCAAGTTTCAGCATTTTATATCACTTGAATTTTAACACAACTTTGAAACTTTGAGTTGGATCGAAGTGACTTAAGTCCAGTGGTAGTACTAAAGAGTGTTTGTGTTAACTTGTTACAATTTTTTCCCTCCATTCTCTTCCAGCGATTCTACATACCAACGTCACGACAGCTTCGTCGCCTAGAGTCAGTCTCTTGCTCTCCTATATATTCCCACTTTGGCGAGACCATGTCAGGTCTGTCCGTGATAAGAGCCTACAACCATCAGGAACGATTTATGAAACACAATGAAGTAACCATCGATGAAAACTTGAAAACTATCTATTCAAGGATCATGTCAAACAGGTCAGCATGGAAGGGAACCCACAAGCACAACCAAACTACGATTCTTATGTCTGTCTGATTGTACAGTAGCATAGCACACGTTTGGTGGACTTTGGTGGCTTTTATTTGGAGCATTAAGTAAAAGAAACTCCCACTCATCCCATAAATTAAAAACATGGAACTTGTGTATGGGTTGCCAACTGGGGCCTACAGAAATGGTGCCACTTTTGGCTCCTATGACACTTACAAGTCTGTAACATATAGTCAGTTCTACCCAAAACCAACTCGTCTGGTGTACTTTGTTTTGGCTCCATTCAGTTTTTGCGTTTTTGTGTCAACTTCAAGTATCTCTCTGGGTTCCCCACGGTGGAACCTGTTCCAAAAATACCCATATACATGTGAGTCTGCCCAGTTTATCACTTGCTTAGATTTCTATGTGCAGGCTTCAAGTTGAACATGAGAGATCACAAATATTGCACCCACTTTACCTCTTAATACAACAAAATCTATCATCAGTCTAAAAATGTGGTAAGCAAATATAGTATTCCCACTTTCACCCTATATGGGGCTCAGACAGGGATATTTGCATACATTTGTGTTTATGTTTATAGGTAGTGTTTGTTTGCTCAACAGATGGCTGGCCATCCGCCTGCAGTTTCTCGGAAACCTTGTGGTGTTTTTTGCTGCTGTATTTGCTGTCATTTCTAGAAACTCCATTGACAGCGGCCTCGTTGGCCTTTCAATATCATACGCACTCAATGTGAGTCACTTGATCTCAATCAGAAAGCAAAATATATTACACAAGAATAACAGTATTATAAATAGCCTAAAACACCTTAATTGAATTTTTGTGTCTTGTTGTGGTTTTCAGGTAACCCTAACCCTCAACTTGGTGGTTAGCGTAACCTCACAGCTGGAGACTAGTATTGTAGCCGTTGAAAGAGTGAGTGAATACTCTGAGCTTGAGAATGAGGTATGTTGCTCTTTTTACAGTTTGCCAATATTAGATTCACATCAGTTCTCTGTTTGCTGAAATCTATTTCTATCAAGTTGGCTGAAAATATTTAGCATTTTTCTTTGTTGAAAGTTAAGTTTTGACTTTTCTGTGCAAAAATCTTCTCCTTAAGCTCATTTAGCTGGTGGTGTTTTTGATTGTAGTGGCTCCATCTGTAGTGTGTATGCCTGTACTGAAAGTTTTTCAATGAGTGAAGTTGTGCATATACCATCTCATCAATGAATCCATCGTGTCTTAGCAAAGTCCAATGAATTCAGATGGCTTTATCTGGTTACGTCAAGACTTTATTTTTTAATTTCAAAAAGTAGTTTTTGTTCAACTCTAGCTCACACATGTTCATCATGATGCAGTGAAACAGTCAAAAAACAGCTCAAGCTTTTTACAAATTTTTCTAGCATACAAGTGACACCTAGTGGCCCAACTAATATCTTAGATCAAACAGAATAATGGCTCCTGCATTGACATATGTCTTTCATCTGTCACTCTGTTGACATAATCGTACCAGGAAGAATGCTTAGACAATTTTTCAGGACAAGACATTGAGATCCTCACCTGTTTTTCTTCAGGCTCCCTGGGTGACTCAGCATCGGCCTTCAGAGAAATGGCCTGAAGTAGGAAGCCTGCAGTTTGTAGACTACAAGGTCCGCTACCGACCTGAACTGGACCTGGTCCTGAAAGGGATTTCCTGTGACATCGGTGGCACTGAGAAAGTTTGTCTCTTTCATTGTGGAAACAATCCTCAATTAAATTTTTGTTTTCAGTTGAAGAATCGAAATGAATATACCCTAAACCAACAGAGTTGTTTACATTTTGCTTTTTTTTTTGTTTGTTTGTTTCTTCTTACAAAGCAATGGGAGTTGTGATTAACTATCGATAAGGAAACTGATTGCCTATTTTTGAATTCATTTAAAAGGATTTCCTCCCTCCTGCCTAATTGGTATTTCTTCTTTTAATATATTTGTGTAGAGAGCATATTAGATATGAGGGCAAATTACTTAAAAATGTAATCTGCAGGCAATGTTTTAATCGCACACCTCTAAATTGAGATTATGTCAGTAGAATTACTCAGACATTCTGCCAACAGATCGCTTTTTAAAACCCTGATTTTATTTGTTCTCAGAAACCAGTTAAAAAGACAAATACAATTTTTTACAACTGTCTTTTATGGCTCTAGCATAAAGCAGAGAAAATTACAATCCTTATAAAATATTTGGCACTTAAAACAATCGTGTCATGACATAGACAACAATGCAGTTGGAATTTCTTTAAAGCTGGTTTCAAAGTAGAAAAGCTTCTAACTGTATTTCTGGATGTTTTTGGGAGGCACCAACTAACTGTAACCACTAAAAAGACTCATCATAGCATTTATACACCTTACTTACTAGATTGTATGTCTTTTATTCTTTCATTACTTTCAGATTGGTATAGTGGGTCGCACTGGAGCTGGAAAATCAAGCCTGGCAAACTGCCTGTTTCGCATTATTGAAGCAGCCGAAGGACGTATTCTTATCGATAATGTAGATATTTCCACCATTGGACTGCACGATCTAAGGAACAGACTCACAATCATCCCGCAGGTAGACACCAAAGACAAAAACAAATGCAGAAACAAGGTAATCTTTTCTGCTAAGTACACTAACCTATATGATTCTGGAGCGCAGGATCCAGTCTTGTTCTCTGGGACACTGAGGATGAACTTGGATCCATTTGACAAATTCAGCGATGAGGATCTCTGGAGAGTGCTTGAGCTGTCTCATCTGAAGGATTATGTAGCTGGGCTGAAGGAAGGATTACAGCATGAGGTTGCAGAAGGGGGAGAAAACCTCAGGTGGGCAACATAAACTTAAACAATGCTGACTATTCAAATCACATTGCATAGAATGTAGCTGCAGAAAGATTTACTCATAGGATGTCGAAATGTGTAAATGTCTAACTCAGATTATACTGAATGCTTTCAGAAAATTGTTGGAAATGTTCAATTATCTGTAAATATATAACTATATAATAATGATTATGTAATATATAATAATTGATAAATACTGATCCCAGAGTGATCTATGCCAATAGTGGCACAAGCAGTTATTAGATCTTTCTGCATGGAGTTTGCATGTTCTCCCTGTGCATGCGTGGGTTCTCTCCGGCTTCCTCCCACAGTCCAAAAAGATGACTGTCAGGTTAATCAGTTTCTCTAAATTCTCCCTAGGTGTGTGTGTGTGAGTGAGTGTGTTGTTTGTCTTGTATGTCTTTGTGTTTCCCTGCGACAGACTGGCGACCTGTCCAGGGTGAACCCCGCCTCTCGCCCGGTACGCAGCTGGAGATAGGCACCAGCAACCCTCCCGACCCCATTAGGGAAGAAGGGTGTAAGGAAATGGATGGATGGATGAAATATTGTTGCACATTGTTAATGGGGCAAATACTTTGTCACAGCTCTGTATACAAAACACTTTGTACACACACATTTTCTGAGAGCCCCAGATAAGATCTGAACATCTGCCTCTCTCTTCCAGTGTTGGTCAGAGGCAGCTGCTGTGCCTGGCTCGGGCTCTGCTGAGAAAATCTCGAATCCTGATCCTGGATGAAGCCACTGCAGCCGTTGACCTGGAGACAGACGACCTGATTCAGAATACAATCCGCAAAGAGTTCTCCCACTGCACGGTGCTCACCATCGCACACCGTCTGCACAGCATCATGGACAGCTCCAGGTGAGTCCGAGTTCAGCACGAAAGTCTGAAGTGTCCTGACTCACATCCAATCCAGTCACATATTAGAAGTTTATATATATTAGCCAGGATTAAATGATGTGACATTCCTGCTCCACAGGGTGATGGTCTTCGATGCTGGTAAAATTGTGGAATTTGATTCTCCAAGCAATCTGATGGAAAAGCGAGGTCATTTCTACTCCATGGCAAAGGATGCTGGGATAACAGATGAGAGCAAAACAACACTCTAAAAAGCACTTTTAGAAAGATTTTTTTTTGAAAGATTGCCTAATTTCATGGGTTTTTTTTCCTGGTGCTTTTCAAGACCTTTTTAATGTATATTAATAGAACAAAAATGCAACTATATATGTATAAGTTTTGAAAAATGCCTTACTGTTACTGTTTATGTAAACATGCTTCATATACCAAAGGAGTGGCATTTTCATCTTTTGAAACCTGATCTTGTTAGTTTTCCGCATGATCATCATCTCAACAGAAGAGAATAAGAAAGCCTGGCTTTGGTCCAACACAGCTGTTCTGTCACTTATTTTAGAATCTGCTCAACAGCAAAAAACCTTTTTTTTTTCTACTGTATCAGGCCCGATACCTGGGAGTAATGATGGACTCTGACCTGAACATCCAGAGCCAGATAAAGACAGTTACAAAGTCGGCCTTCTATCACCTTAAGAACATTTCCAGGATTAAAGGACTAATGTCTCAGCCAGATCTAGAGAAACTCATCCATGTGTTTATCTTCAGTCTCATTGATTATTGTAACAGCGTCTTCACAGGTCTGTCCAACAAATCAATCAAACAGCTGCAGCTGATCCAGAATGCTGCTGCTCGTGTTCTTACTAAAACCAGAAATAGAGCACATAACACCAGTTTTAAAGTTGCTGCACTGGCTTCCTGTAGCTCAAAGAATAGACTTTAAAATCCTGTTGTTAGTTTACAAATCACTGAATGGTTTATCACCACAATACATTAAAGATTTGCTGCTGTTGCATCAACCTTCCAGACCTCTCAGGTCTTCTGGTTCTGGTTCTGCTCTGCATCCCCAGAACAAGAACTAAACGAGGAGAAGCGGCATTTAGCATCTATGCACCACAAATCTGGAACAGAAAACTGTAAAACAGCTGAAACACTGACTTCCTTTAAATCTCAACTAAAACTCACTTGTTTAGAGTTGTATTTGAAACGTAATCGATTACAAATTTAATGATGGAATCTGACTTAATGTTGTGTTTTGATTGTTGATTCTGTGTTGCATTGTGTTTCTATGTTTATGATGATGTAAAGCACTTTGAAATGCCTTGCTGCTGAAATGTGCTATACATATAAATTTTGATTGATTGATTGATTAAACAAATTCAGGCAGTAAAGAGTAAAATAAGTGTAAAAAAAAAAAAAAAAATCAGCCACAAGAAAAAAAGACAATCCTTCTTAAAAGCACACACATTTTAGGTTTAATTAATGAAAAGAGTGGAGATTTGGTAAACATTTTGTCGGTGGCACAACATACATTCAGCATAATGATGTTTTTCAGTTGAATCCCCCCAATCAGTCCTGCAACATGAAAAACAGACAGACAGAACCTGACCAGGGATATTTCTTTAGCTTTTGCACCATGTTAATACAACTGAGACGGTGTGTTGTTCACAATAACATTTATGTATATAGTTCATAGGACGGAAAAAAATCTGTTTCTGTTCATTTGTCCAAATTATGGAATTACATTATTATATAGCAAAACACCACTAAGATGTCTATGATGACGTCTATCGGCACCAGTCCAGTACAGATCAGTGCAAAGGAATGAGAAGAGCCATGAAGAGAATGTCACATTTAACTAAAAATATGCACCTTTATGAGGCACATGGCCTAAATATTATGATGACTGCTCATCGGTATGGTTCAACAGATTTTTTGTAATGTTATTGCACACCACTGGCATCACATTAACAGCATCAAAAACAAAGTTAGCATGGGTAGCAATATGAACTGGATCCTGTAAGACGTGACACTGTACTGCAGCCTTTTACACCATAATGAGGCATTTGGAGAAACACAGTCCCACACAGAGCGTTCTGTTGGGCCGCCACTCTCTCTAAATGCAATTTCCTGTATCTTACACTGGAAACTAAATAACAGCTAAAAGTTACCACTTTATGAATAAGCATTGCTCATATTTATCTATACACATTTATACATTCAGGTTTGACGACTGCTCACGAAAATTGGCATCTTTTCTTTTCTTTTTTTTTTTTCTTTTTTTCCTTTTTTTGTGAGGATAACCAGTTCAAAACTGACAGACAGTAAATATGTCCAGGCCTTTTCTTGTTATCTGTCAGTAGTTGGCATGTAATGCTTCTCACAGTTGCCCCTAAGAAAAGAATATAAGGATGATCCACCTTAACATGATCAGTGTCCACAGAGGCAGCTTCATCCCGTTTTCTTGAGGCTTGACAGCAGCTTATGATCGGTTGAGCCCATCTTAGCTAAAGAACAAACACAATACACCTTTGATCTATGGCAAACATCTCTCAGAATAAAATGGTATAAATGATCCCCATCACATAGAAACGTGAAACAGATGAAAGATTTTCTGTGTGGTCAGGTTATTAATTTACAAAACAAATTTGAGTGGGATATTTCATCCTGAGCTCCAAGCTCACACTAAGCAGTAGAAATATCTGAGCCTCAGGGGAGAAAACAGGCTCAGATATTTGTCGTAGCTCACTATGGAGTGACGTTACAAACACTCCATGCACTTTTTCCTGCTGGCATTTTGAGCATTTTTTTGGACTTTGTTTTCAAATTTGAATGCCAGCAACACTTATGCTTGAAATAAATAAAAACAACCACAGATTCTCATGAATTAGATGTAATATTCACATGGAAGACAACATATACAATATTTCACAATTTTTTGAGACCAATACTGCCTTTTATGCAACAAGGCTGACCCACTGCTGCCTTTTATGTCCGTTCAAATAATTACTTTGCTGGAGAAGAAGGTGAGATCAACAAATAAAAACAACTAGGAAACCAACCGAATGCCTCTCCACCAGTCTAAATGCTTCCTAACACAGACGTACTCTTAAACATAGAAAAATACTATACCAAATGAAATACAAATATATTTATATATATTTATATATATATATATATTAGAATCTGTTAGGCATTACAATATAGGATGGGGTGGGAAACTGGGCAAGGACAACTAAAGAAGTTAGAATACGTCATGAGACAAATTATAACAAAATATAACAAAAAGAAATATATAAGAATATTGAATAAAAATAAAATCAACAAAAGATGACCGAACTTCTTGTAATAATCTTCATAATAATACAGAAAAATCTTTACATATTTGTTGGCAAACTCTCCACACATGCAACAGTTTGTGGTGGTTTAATACTACAGGGATCATTGGGAGCAGAGTCACTCGGCCTCCTGCAGGATTATGCGAAACATCCCCACCCTGGAGCGATACATGCTGGGGGCACTGCCTCTGGGGGAACAGCTGCACCACACCAGCCCTTCCAAGCCACGTCGGGATTGTGTTGTGTACCACGCTTGTGTGACTGTGTGTTTCACAGGGATGAGTTTGGCTGCCGGTCCATGCAGTCTTTATTTGAGGGGGATTTCTGTACTGTGAGAGCTCATGGCAAACATCTCTCTGCACCTCGCCTCAAACCCACAACACTGCACCCCCTTTAGCCCTAGATTCCCTTTCCCCTAACGTTCACTCTGACATGTAGGTGTAAGCATGGAGGGCAGTATCCTGGTGGAGAAATGACGGCACCAGTCTGGGTGGCGTCTTCAACTCTAAATCCAACCCGTGTCCAACACTGTCCAGGTAACCGAGCCAAGTTCAACTCAAGACTCGGCTCTCTTCTCATCTCTAGAGCTAAAATAAACCCTCTTGTCCTTCTTACCTCCATGGACTAAAGATGGATGATGGTGGCTGAGCCATTGGAGGTCTCACAGATAGATGGGGTGTTCTTATGGGATAGTTTGGGTAGGAAGGATGCCTCACTCTGAATGCAACACCTACAAAATCTCTGGACCCCTTGGAACAATGTTGCAGATACTATGGTTTTATTTTTGTTGTTGTCACACCTACACTGATGCTCAGGGTGTTTCTGTTTTAATGTAGGTCACACATCCTCACACAGGAGAGGAAATGTCCTATTTTACAAACATTGTTGTCCATAATATATAGATAGAGGTTTTATATATATTCTGTATAATCTCTTTCGTTCTTGCTTTCTTTCCTCCACCTTTCAGCAGTTTTCTTCCTTTCCTTCCTTCTTTCCTTGCTTTCAATCTTCTGCTCCGCAGCAGCGGCAGGAAGAGTGGGTGAACGGTGCTACATGCAGCCCACGCAGCCGCACTTGATGGTCTTTTCCACCTCCTCGGTGAAGGACGTTCCGTCGCTGCACTCGAAGGTGTATTTTCGGCGTTTCATCCTCTGGCTGATGCAGCAGCTCCCCGTGTCACAAGCTCCGGTGCACTCCACCCAGGACACCATGCGAGTTGTTTGACAGATGGCGTAGCCTCGCTGCACCTGGTAGAAGTCTCGCACCGGCTCTCCTCGACACTCAGACTCTTTAAAAATAGACAAGCCATTTATTGATCTGAACATTTCACTGACTCCAAAGTATTTGTCCTCAATTATAGAGAGCACTAACGAACCTGCATCACAGAGTTCTCCTGTGTAGCCACTTTCGCAGTGGCAATACGCGTCTCCGCTGTCAGAGATCTGGCAGCGACCATGTTTGCAGGTGAGGCGGCGGCAGGGATTGAACAGCTCTCCTTGCTGGTTGCACAGCGCGCCTCGGTAGCCCTCTTCACACTCACAGCGATATGACTGCAGGTCCAGAGGAATGCACTTTCCATGGACGCATCTGAGAGGAGATAACTTCATTTAGGTATGTCCTACCAAGGACTGATCTTCACTGCTGATGTTTCATAAGCAGAAAACAAACCCGTCAACTGTAATCAATTATGAGGATAAAGGTAAAAATGCTATATCTAATGGTTTGCAAAAGTCTTAGTGAACAAACAGCATTGTGAAGGCCAACAAACACACCAGACTGGTCAGAGATAAAGTTGTGTATAGTTCTAAAGCAGAATTATAAAACAATATCTCAAGATTTAAAGAAGCTCAATCCAGCGTGCAAATTCTGCAGCACCAGGGAAAAATCCACAACTCAGGTGGGAGAATATGTTCAAAGGACAGCTATTAGATGTGCGCTCGACCAATCTGGGCTTTATGGTGGAGTGACAAGAAGAAAGCAGTTGTGGAAAGAAAGTCATAAATTATCTCTTTACAGTTTTCCAAAAGCAAACATTTTGAAGATCCTCCTCTGATCAGAAGAGCTAAATTTAACTTTTTGGCTTACATGCACAATGCTATATATATGTGATGGAAAACTGATGCTGGCCATCATTTAGGTCACACATCAAGTTGTGGGATGATTTCCTTCAGCGGAGACAGGGGAGCTGACCAGAGTGGGTTGGAAATCATATGATACATGTAGGATTTGGACATGGTTGACCATCCACTGGGACAATGAGTATAAGAATATGACCAGGACTATAGTGGAATGATTTAAATCAAAGGATATGAATGTGTCAGAATGACCCAATCTAAGTCTAGATCTATATCCAATTGAGAATAAGCTCCAGTCTGACTAAACTTAAGCTGTTATGTTAAGGAAAATCGCCAAATATTTCAGTCCCCAGATGTGTTAAGCTTGTAAAGACATAACTTAAACACCTTCAAGGTCCAACTGGGCCAAAAAGTGACTATAAAGTTTTGAATAAAAATGCATGCTGCACATATCCTTTTCCTTCCACTTGACATTTACTGCCACTTTGTGTCAATCTGTCACATAAACTCCCAATAAAACACATTAAAGTTTGTGGTTGCAAAGCGCATGGTGAAACAATTCAAGGTATCGTATATTCAGCATGCAAAACTTGACCTAGCTTCCCTGCTTGCTAACGTACTTGCTGCCCTGGCAGGGGTTGAGAGCTGGCTGATCACAATGCGCCCCACTCCAACCTGGCTGGCAATGACACACAGGTCCCTGCAACCCATCAGGCTGGCAGATGCCATGGACACAGTAGAGCTTCTTGCAGGGCTCACAGCCCGGCACCACGCCGGGCTTCATTTGAGTCTTGGTGAAGTCCTGGAGCTCGTTGTTGATGTAGAGGTTCTGGATGCAGCCGTGGAAGCTGGAACCGTTCTGGATCTGCCAGAGACGAAAAGTTCCAGAGTGGACATCTACAGGCATGCCTGGAGGAGAAGATGGATAAATCAAAGTTTATATGTGGGAAGAGGAGTCGTCTGACGCACAGACAAACAGCAAACACGGGGCTGAGATGAGTGTAATGAACAGAGGCATTTTCAAAGATGTGTGTCCCAGTGGTTAAAAGATTTACTTCTAGAATTATTTTTGCACCACGGAACACAACATCTTTGAAACATAGAACAAAAGCCAGAAGAAATGGGGGAAAAACTCACTGTAGGAGTGACAGAAAATACAGAAGAGATACAATCTAACATTTTTGCCACTCCTGAACAAACTTTCACAAACTCAGGTCGAATAAAATTAAATATGACCAAGTTTCAGATACATTTAGAGATCTGAGCCTCAGAATGTCAAGAGTGGCTCCATATTAAACATAAAATAAACAGAAAGTCGAACTCCATTCAGATATGAAGGACTGTGTCTGCTAGTTTACAATTCACCAAAGAAAAATATTGCAGTGATGTTGTGTGAGATTCATTTTTAACACATTGCCTTGCAAAAGTATTCATATCACTTGGCCTTTATCATATGTTAACTCATTGCAAATACCACAAAGTTCAGAATAGATTATTGGATTTTTATGTGCTTGACCAACATATAATCTTTTATATGTTGGTCAATATAAAAGATTGACCAACAATCTTTTATATTGTTGGTCAATATAAACCAACAATATAAAAGTTGGTTTATATTAAGTCAACTTAAGTTGACTTAAGTTGACTTAATATAAAGTCAACTTAATATAAACTTAAGTCAACCATAAGTTGACTTAAGTCAACTTAGGTCAACTGAGCTTAAGTTGATTTAAGCTCAGTCTGAGATGGTGGAGTGTCTGGAAATGTTATTTTTTTGGTATTGCAATTCATTCTCATTTAGACTTACACCTAGTCTTTGACTAGGCCTTTCAAGCAAATTTTATCTAAACCATTATACTGTATCTCTGACTGTATGCTTTGCATAGCCACCCTCTGGAAGGTGAATATCCACCTTTCCAATCCATTTTCCCATTGAGGATTTTGGTTGTAATGTCACAAGACAGTATAAAGACTCGAATGCGTACCCTAGCAAACACAGTCAAGACGGACATGATGACATGTGGGATGGTGAGGATGGAGGATGGAGGACAAGGTCTGGGTGGTGGTTGGGTTGCATGTTTGTGGGAGGGACTGGTTGAGGTGGCGACAAAGCGAAGGGGGAAGGGAGGTGACTGAACAGTAGTGTAGTAGTTAAGAGTGCCTGCAGAGGAGGGAGGTGTGTTCTGGAGAGGGCCCCTACCCCCCACGTATAGTGGTGCCTCTCCGTTGAGGGGCCGCACTGCCCCAAAGCTGTCCATTGTGGTAGGGAGACCCCCATCAATGGACAGGTTCACCATCTGGTCGAAGGTCACCAGCTCCACTGTGTGGAACTGACCATCATTGATAGTCTCGGTACTGACAGAGGAAAGCACAGAATTTAGTCTCTAAGATGAGAGAAAAAATACAGTCACGCTGAATGTGGTACAGTACCTGTATATGGCGTGTCCTGGCTGGCTACCGGGATCATAGCTCACTTTTACGTGGCCTTGGAAGAGCTCCACTGCAATATGATCATTGTCACCATTGTACAGCAGGATACCATTGTCCTCAGCTGTAGAAACCTGTACGCAGAGCAGTTTTGGATTGGAGGATTGACGTCTTTGTGTGTCAGAAAAGCTGAACTGGACTGATTGTGATTACCTGTAGGGTGATGTTAGCTTGTGGCCAATTCTTCAGGTCAGAGAGTAGTAAATAAGAATCTCTGTCAACGAAGTTGACGCTGACGAGTTTTTCACAGCGTGGACCTCCAAACTCTGGAGGACATTGGCAGAGAGCGCGGCCACCTCGCTCCACACAGGGGGCATTGTTCTGGCAGTCTGCCAGCTCACACAAAGACAGGGGAGATGGGGGAACTTCACACAACTGACCGCTAGGAAGTCAAAGAAAGGGAGAATTCTAATCACAATCATGTAAATGACAAGGTAGGAAAAAAATACAAGTAACCCAAAGTACTTCTAACCTATATCCGTTCGGGCAGATGCACGAATATCCATTCAACTCATCCACACACTGAGCTCCGTTCTGACAGCGATGCTCTCTGCAGTCATCGTAGTTTACACTGCAGTCATCGCCAACATAACCAGGAGAACACACACACCTGCAAAAAACAGAAATAAATCAGTGTGAAAATGGAGCAGCTCACTTATAGGTTTACCATCAACAGATTTGAGTGATGCACTCACTTGGGCCCAGAGGTGCTGATGAGGCAGGTAGACTGATGTTGACAGGGGCTTCGTCCTGGAGCACACACATCTTCCATTTCTTCACACATCTCCCCTGCACAGGTACAAGTTTCTTTTTAAGTGAAAGTCTTCTAGTCAGACAATGACTATCACAGCGTGGACCTCCAAACTCTGGCAGAGAGCCCGGGTCCTCCAGAAGTAATTTCACTTATAATACAGGATGAATACTTGTTGGAAAAGATATTTGCGCCCCTACATATTTTCTCAGTTTTTGCTTAAATTGATGTATGTAACACTCAATGTGCTACCATCCAATTAGCTTTGAATCGTTCCTACTTTTACCAGTGGTGCTAGTTGTAATAATTATGAATACACTTATGTCATGTCTAAAGAATGATCATTTAGGTCTGGAGTTGTCTTCCCGAATCAGAAACATCGCAGATTTTGCCATCAGGCCACAATTCCTGACAGAATGTTTCTGATGACCAGAGTCCAGCTGCATTATTGTCAACCTTTCAGTAAAGCCTGAAGGTGGCAGCATCAAACTGTGAAGGTTGTTGCTTTTAGAAGAAAGACTTGTCAGTAATAACATAACTGAAATTAACTTATTGTTATTCATTTACTGTTTTGATCAGTTGACAAATGTGTCTTGTTATGAAAGAAGATCCGATTGGTGTCTAAATGGTTGATCCAGTATTTTTTGTAGAATGCTGCTGCTTAAAATAAACTACAGATGCACTCACCTGTGTAGTAAGGGGGACAAAAACAAGTGTAGTTGTTGATTCCGTCAATGCAGGTTGCTCCACTCTCACAGTCGTTGTCTTCACAGTCGTCAACATTGATTTGGCAAGTCGGGCCCTCGAAGCCCAGCAGACAGGAGCAGCTATGAATACAGTAAGCATGCATCATGCAAAAATTTGTTTGAGACCCTTTTTCGTTGTGTTTGCAGTTCTGGATTTGCAGTTCGCCTTCCTCACCGGTACTCTGCCTCATCCTCGTCAGTCACTTGGCAGGTTCCCCCGTTGGCACATGGGCTACTCACACAGCCGTTCAGAGCTGTTTCACAGTTCTTGCCCTATAACAGAAAATTCGGATTAACACAGATCTCTTGCAGTAAATTCAGTTTGATGAAGTAGATATCTATTAGTGTGCAGGAACACAATGCTGCTCGTACCTTGAATCCAGGAGGACAGTTGCACCTGTATATCTCCATTGGATCATTGTGACAGATGCCATGATTCAGGCAGGGATTGGACAGGCATGGATTACACTTGGCCAGCACCGTGTTGTCTACGTCACCTGCAGAAATCCAAACATATTGGAGCAATTAATTTACATCTAGGAGGTGCTTAAAGTCAGATGTCAAATGTCAAATTTATTTTTAAAGCACTTTAAAAACAGGCATAGAACTGCACCAAAGTGCTGTACAGGAATGACAACAACACAAATGAATAAAAACAAAGTATCAAAACAATAGTTCAATTAAATGCCAAGGAATAAAAATGAGTTTTAAGAAGCAATTTAAAATGATCCAGGCTGTGGGCAGATCTAATTTGGAAAGGTAGATTGTTCCATAGAGAAGGAGCAACAGCAGAAAAAGCCCGATCTCCTTTCCTCTTAAGTCGGGTCCGAGGAACTGTCAGTAAAAGCTGATTATTAGAACATAGGGTTCTGGACACGATATTATTGTTTAGAACAAAAACTCACCTGTGCATTCAAATTTTTTAGCCGGCGTGGTGAGAAGTAATTTACTTTCCATCCCCTGTGGGCCGGCACACCGAGCGATCCCGGGTTCTTTGTATCCGGTCTTCACCCAGTCAGAGAGCCAGCGCAGGTGGCAGTCACAGTGCAGAGGGTTGGCACCAATTGCCCTGATATAACAGAAAACCACAGTTCAAGTCTGGTTGTGTTGCTGTAGTACATTATATCACCAGCAGGTGTCTCTATATCTCCATGAAAAACAAGGTGCTAAATTACACAAATAAATCTTCTCAGAGAACAAAATATCTTAATGCCACATTGTGTAATGCATCATCTTCTGCAGGACTGCTCTATTATAAACAAAGGTGTGAGCAGAAAGGCCTTTTAACCACCTCTGTCCTGGTGGTTGTGAATCAATGACGCTTTGCCCTCCTGCTGAAAGCACAAACACTCCTAAATCGATGCTGTTCCATTACTGAGGAACACAGGCTCATCTTTCAGGCTGAGCCAATAGCTGACACCTGACATCTGCTAACATGAAAGCCACTTGACTGTGACTGCAGATCAATGGCTTCCTCTCTATCCACTCCTCGGTCCAAATTTCACGCAGCCTCAATTTGTGTACTGCTTCCCACAAAATGTCTTTGTCTGGCTGCCTCTGTCCTGCCTTTTCCCTCCAACTCTGGTCTTGATTGTTTTATTGATCCCTAACAATCAAGGGAAGATGAGGATATTTAGAGATGATGCCAAAGGTCGAAGATGTTCTTTTTTTAAGACATTCTAACACAGCTACACTGTGAACAGAAAGAGCAGATAGACATAAAGAAGCACTTAAAGAACACAGACTGAATGCTTTAAAGATGTCGAAGAGAGAAGCAACATTTTGTCTGGCTTGTGTTGCTTTGACCACACAAATGCACAGAGAAAGCCAACCTTTAAGCCAAAGTATGAAGCTATGTGATGGCATTTCATACAATTAACAAACTCAGATTTACAGTGTCTTGCAAAATCAGTGATACCCTTAAAACCTTTTCACATTTTGCCCCTTTACGATAATGGCATCATCTAAAAATAGAGAGCTTGGCATAACTGAAAACAAACCAAGGCTATCCAACTAAGCAAACAGGACGGCCAAGGACAGTGTTAATCAGACAAGAAGCCAAGAGGCCAATGGTGATTCTGGAGCAGCTGCAGAAATCCAAGCGAATGTAGTAAAAGGTGGTTCTACAAATGACTGACTTACAGGGAGGGGACGCTGGTGAATAAATGCATAACTTTTCAGATTTCAAATGTGAAAAAGAAACAAATTATATATGGTCTACTGTTTTGTTTTGTTTTTTTCGCTCATCACATTTATATGGTACCTTGTGCTGATCTATCTGAAAATATCTCATCAAAATCTATAAAATTTTGTTGATGTAATATGACAAATTGTATGGTAGGTACT
Source organism: Gambusia affinis (assembly GCF_019740435.1). NCBI lineage: Eukaryota > Metazoa > Chordata > Actinopteri > Cyprinodontiformes > Poeciliidae > Gambusia > Gambusia affinis. The sequence continues at coordinate 14,752,664 of NC_057880.1, forward strand.
GTAAGCTGCTGAAGAGCAAGAAAATGATTGTCAAAACTTACAAATGGGAGAGGGAGGTCACATCGTTGAATATGCCATCTGGAAGCTCTGAGATTTCATTGCCATGAAGAGACCTGAAAAAAAAGACAGCTGTCAAAGAACATCAAGGAACAAAATTCATTTCTGAAAATAAAACATTCATTTTCCCATCTTTTAAAAACACAAATCCCCTTTTTAAAACAATGTATTCCTTTACAATTGGCTACTTGTAAAATGCTGCTTGAAAACTGCAAAAATCACACAAATAGGAAAAAACAAATAACCTGGAAAACTATTGTCTGGCCCACTGCTATGCATTTCTTTCCTTTTTCTTTCTTTCTTTTTTTTTTTTAACAAATCAAACTGGAAATATCAGGAAAAACCTTCAGGGAGATTCCACTGTTGTGTGCTGGTGGTTCTTATTTCTGGCAAAGCTTTGTGCAGCTGGCAAAAATATGAGGCTCTGAGAGTCTGGACCAGCCTGGTGTCAAGTTTCTTTGTGTGTTTGGTTGGCAGGGCTCACTCAGGGAGAGGGGTGGGGGGGATGCAACCATTCCAACACATGAAGCAAAGTTAAAACAGTCAAGCTAATCATATTCCTCCTGTCAATAGAGATTTTGTATCAATGTGCAAATACATCAGCATACGTTTTTGTTCGTTCAGACTATTTTGCATTTAGTCTGATTTTCTTGTCATTTTAGGAGCACCACTGCGGGCGTCAAGCCTCCAGGGCTTAATGGTCTGCTGATTGATGACAGCCATAATCTAACAGGTCATTACCACCTCAAATCCTCAGATGACCACAAGCTTATGTTACCACCAATCAGTCCCCACTAACAATACATGACACATCTGGGATGAAGAGATTTGTTGTGTGAACAGTTTCCGAATTGCAGCTTCCTGCATTGTTTGATGTCTCAAGTAGAGCTGAGCTGTGGAAGAGCTGGAGGAAAAAGTTTGCCAGTGTAAATATACAAGAAACTAGAGGGAAAATATACAGTGTAACATGTAGGAGTCAACATGTTTATTAGCCTGCGTGCCGTAGAGAATGCTTATTAGTGCAAAGCGAGTGGGTGGTTTGTTGTAGTCAGAGGATACCGAGGCCATGAAGCGAGCAGTGTGGCAACCATGAGAAACCTAGAGGGAAAAAAGGAGTCAGGTAGGTTCCAGGAAGCAGCATAAGCTGCTGCTAAAATTCCTTTTTTGCTTTTCTGTTCCAAATCACAATGTTAGTCCGTACCCCCTACTACATATGGTTCTGATACCAATACCAGGATTTCAAAAATATGTACTTTCAAAAATTACCCATGTAATTCCTAAGGTTTAAAATCCTTTCCAAGCAGTGCCAGAGATAATACCATTGGTGCACACTGAAGGTCAGTTGTTCCAGTTGACCATTTACATATGTGTGCAAGTTTAGAATATCAATCATAAAGCAGCAAATCAATGCAATTTAAGCATCAGAATGGAAAAGGATGTGTATTAACCCAGACATTTTCAGAACAGAAAACTGAGGTTGCAGTTTAATTAGATTTCATCTGTGAAATTTAGATTCTAGGGTAAGCACTTAGTGTGAACAACATAAAAGCATAGATCTTGCTGCCTTGTGATGGTGGCAAAGGGGGGCCCTTGTTACCATGTGACCATAGTTTAAGCACAGCCTACCTTAAGTGCTGTAGCTGACTTTGTTGAATCTTTGCCACAATAAATTAAGGCACTTCTGAAGGCAAACAGTGGGCAGACCTGGTATTAGAAAAGTTTATCTACCAAAGGACTGGGATTACTATTATATTGTTCTCATCACTGCAAATATTTTTCACTTTACTGTTTTAAATAAAAGGAATAGAACGTGTTGTTCATTTTGTTTTTAGACATTATGAAAGTCAGCGATTCTGCCGAAAGTTGTCATCCAGCCTCATGCTTAAATTCAACTTTGTCTACTTTGTTTGGACAATTTTAAAATGTTCTGCTATGCTTGTTCTCCTGCTGCCACTTACTTCCTTGTTACAATGTGTGTTCACTGAGCTATATGGTCTTTACCTTCCCTGGGCCAATTCATGCCAGACTTCACTCTGTTATTTCTCTTATCGTACTCTTTCATATCACTGTGCCACTCAAGCTGTTAATGGCCACGCCCTGGCGCTGTTTCATCTCACACACCTCACACCTAATACCCAGCAGGCCAATTAGCAGCTTATTAATCTGTAGCTCAAACCGCAACTGATACACACACACACATACACACACTTTTAATCAGTCCAACCCCGATCGCGCCACATGTATGCCAGGCTCTGACCACGGCTCTGTTTGAAGAACAGAGCGTTAATGATTCTTCTCCTTTTTACTGCTGTGTAAAGTCAAAGGTGCAGCTTTATTAAGGCTTTGGCACCTCAGCATGTGTGAGAACATGCCAGTGCGTCCTGCTCGTAGTTGCAGTTGGCGTCTCCCTACAGTTTCGAAGAAGCTTCCATTGTTGAACTTTGAACCCTTTGTGGGGTCTTAAAATTGAAACTATTAAACAGACCTCATTGTGGTTTTACATTAGCTGCACCGCAAAGCCTTGCTTTGTGAAAACATGAACACCGACTGACATTTAATAGGAGACTCATGATTGAAACATCAAAGTTTTCTGCTTCACTTGGACTCCTGTCTGACTGATTGAGACACTGAGGTAGACTAGACGGAGTGTGTGAACACATCTGACTGTGTGTGTATGCGTGAGCCTGCGTGGTGTGTGCGGGTGGGAGGGCCTCACATGGCGTCTAGCGCGCTCGCTCCGGGACTATTTCAGAGGCGAAGGTGGCGTGAGTGAGTCAGTGCAGAAATAACGGACGCAGCTTCATTAGAGATCAAAAGGAGCATGCTTGGGGTAGCAAGGCGGCATTGGCTAATGATGGCCGAGCTTCACTCTCATTCGCTCAGCAAAAGGGCTTTATGCTTTGTGTCTCATTACGATACAGAGCTTTATTCGAATCCTGCCGTAAAAAGGAGGCTTTGTTGAAGCTTTGTTGTCAGTAATAAAAAAGTGTGCCTGCTATGAGCACACATGGAAGGCTAAGAAGTCAGCTCCCACACACACGCACGCACACAAACAGGCTTGCCGTCTACAGATCATAAGCATGAGGACTATTTAAGCAGATATAAACATCTACACAGAAAACCATACACAGTTTCATAAATACGGCTGCGGGACCTGGTCTCAATTTCTCCTCAAAGAACTGAACAGCAGATTGGAGTCAGAAGGTTGCTGCTTTATGCAGCTGCTGTATCTTTGGATTCACTTCCGAACACTGGTTTAATTTCGTCATTGTTCTGTCCAACTCATTTACTTTCTGCTCGGCAGTTATTTAGCAGCCCATGGTCACTCAGAGTGCACAAAGACCGTGTGACTTCATAAAGGTCCTGAGACAGAGTTGGATGCATTACAGTTAGCAGGCCAAACAAATTCTGTTGTAATCAGTGTCAGATTGATTTTGCACAGTGGCGGCCCATGATCTGCCCTTATTGTGAGATATTGATGAGCTCAGTCTGCTAAGATGCAAATAAGAAAACTGGGAAAGATATCTGAGCATGACTGGGAGTAGAAATCGGAACAAGATCCTGGCTGCTACCCCCATAGCTGCCATTTAGACAGAGAAAATAGGTCGGAGTGTGTGAGAGTGTGTGTGGGTATGAGTGAATTCAAAAGCTGTCAGAACTGTTTAGACAGATTCAGTCCTCGGGAGTCAATCAAAGATTCTCTGCATCTGCACAACTATTGCTGAAGTCAGCAGGAGCTTCAGAAATGTCCTCCTTAATGACTTGTTTGACCTAAAAGTGTTTCCTCTCTGGTTTACGAGTCTGTTATCTTTTTTCTACAAACTCAGTTAGTAACAATGAAGCTGTTGATTGGAACTAAGTACTGAATATGTGTAAGAAGAATTACAGTTTTTATTTTTTTAATTCAATAAAGAAATAGAAAGGCAATTAAAATTATACTGTAAAAAAGTAAAACTAAATGCAGCACAAGCTGACCTTTTACATATTTTATCACTTTATAATCATGAATTACAATTCATGGTTAGAAAGTAAAATTCAAATAACTGAGGTAGGTCATTTTCTGACCTACCTAAATGAAAGCCTGTGCAAAATTAACTCCACACAACCATGAACATACTGTTCCCATCCTAAAACAGCTTCATGCTTTGGGGATACTGTTCTTCAGCATAACAATCACCAGAAGTTGGTGAGAGTTAATGTGAAAATGGATGGAAAAAAACACAACAGAAGAAAACATGTCACAGGCTGGAAAATCCCCCAACTGTCACATAAAATCTCACGAGGTTTCGGGGTAAAGCTTGGAGTTCTAAAGTAATAAATTGTGAAAAACTTCTAAGTGATTATTTTTGCAAGGCAGTGTAAAGACAGATCGGTATGTAATATATTAAAGGAATATACACAACATGGAGATAAAGTATTTAACCTCATCTATAAATAAACTCACAGCAGTCTCAGTGAGTGCAGTCCACCGAAAGCCATTTTGGGTATACAGCGCAGAGAGTTGTAGCTAAGGATTCTGCAGATAAAAAATAAAAAAGAATCATACATTTTAGAATAACATTTTTTTTTCTTCTCTTTTTAAATTCTATAACCAAAATTTAACAACAGCTCTTTCTTCTGCCAACTAAGGCTGATCAGTACTTACAGAGTGGTCAGTTGACTCATGTTAGCAAAGGATGAGTTGCTCAGCGAGTTGATTTTGTTGTTGCTGAGGTCACTTAAAGGAAAGTTCAGAAAAAATAAACATATTTACTATGATGATGCATGCAGCTCTTATAGTATAGGCAGGCAGAGTAAAGCTTACACCAGCTGTAGGTATTTGAAGGAAGCCAGCTCCTTAGGAACAACACTGAACTGGTTGCCATCAAGATACCTATACAAGGAGACACAAGAGGTTTCAGTTCAGTAGAATCTAAAATAGTTTATTTACGAGTACAGCCTAGATTCACCAAAATTTTCTCAAGTCACTTTACACAACAAACACATATAATTTATATTCAGTACATTATGCCACTTGGTAAGAAAAAATAAATAAATAAATAAATTAAAAAAAGCCATTTTAGCAAATGTAGCAGATTGCAATGACTCCAGCAATCCCTGACCCAGAACAAGAATGTAGCATTAGTGAACAGTTGCACATAGTCATATTTTCACTGAAAAGCCAATTGTGAATAGGCCTGTCACGATAACAAATTTTGCTGAGCAATTAATTGTCTCAAAAATTATTGCGATGAGCAATAATATTGTTTGAAGACCTTTTACACTGAATTAATGGAAATGACATAATAATGCATGCAACTTTCTGCCAAAGATAGATACACTTCATTATAAGAACACTTAACACTGGAACTGATAAACAAAATAAACAAAACAATCAAAAATAAAATGAATTAAAACTAAACAACATAAAGCCAAAGTGGAAATAAAGACATTCAACCAAAATAGTGCAGATCATGAAGTCTATTGCCCTTCAGTAATCATTGGATTTAAATAGAGACGATGGGATGCAATAGTTCACACCACACAATCTTTTGCGCATATTTTCCTCTTACGACAATCTTAGAACGTTGGTCGTTCTAAGATTGTCGCTTGCGATTTTGTAACCGATCATCCTGTAGTGTGTGGTGTGTTACGGTAGATCGTCGTGGCCGCTCCGATCTAAATCAAGGGTTTTCCCCGACTGGGTGCTTAACGCAGCCTGTTAAATGTGGTAGGTATGTCCTGGGTATGTCCTGGTAAACCATTTCTGTCAAACAATTGTCAATTAGTATATGGAGGACCTGCAGGACAATGGTTTATTGTAGAATATCCATACCCTGTTAACATTAGGGTCTCACTTCTATAAGGTGTGGTAGTAATTTAATCCCCCGTTGGACAAAAAGAAGCAGAATATTGCTCTCCGTATGGACTTTATGTGAGTTTTTCCGATTTTAATGTATGGGTTTTAAATATGAACTAGGAAAATGAGGTAATGGTGAAACAGTCACTGATCCCAGCACTTCTAGTTGTGACTGTGATACAAAGATTGGTGCATGTGATAACAGTTGAGGCCACCAAAGTCAACATTATGCCTGCAGGAAAGCAATCAGCCCTCTGACTGCTAACACAAAGTCCTACATGCAGACTGTCATGTTGATAAATGGCTCATTTGAGGGCAGCCCCCACTGAGCAGAACTCCAGGCTCCTGCTATTGTTGTTGACTGCACAGAAGGTGGGAAGGGCAGAGGCTGGAGTAGAGGGGGGAGGGTGTGCAGTTAGTTAGCAGGCCTTTAGGTTCAGAGGTAATGAGAGGTAATGATGGTGCAGAGGACACTTGGGATAATGATGGAGTAGCAAACTCTCCAGATGACAAGATGAAAGCCCTGAACAGAGGGGTACACCTGGTCACACCTGCTGGGACAATGACAGGCCTTAAGGCTTGCTCAGCGTGTGTGTGCATCACAAGAACCAAATGAGGCAGTATTGGAAAGTTCCAGACTTGTTCCATTCCCTCCCCTTTCCATTGAAAACTGCTCATTAAAATGTCCTGTTGATCCCCTTTGCACTCATGGACAGGCTTTTGGCCCTATCACAAATATGCACACACACACACACTCTCTCTCAGACATCCTTGGCTCTGAGTGTGAGAGTGACATCAGTGCCCCGAGGGCAACAAGGAACACAGAAGAAGAAAAAGAATGTCTGGGAGAATGACTGCAGGGTTTATTGACTATTTTCCTCTCCTTCACGTGTTGAGATGTTTTGTTACCTTTCACTTGTTCTTCAAGTGTTAAAACCTCCCTGTTACTGTTTTTCACATGATCTCCCTCAGGTTTAGACAAAAACAATAGGAGTAAAAGATCTGGCGTCGAAGTAAATCAATACTGAGACACTTACAGTTCAGTCACATTCCTGGGGATGCCTTTGGGTAGTGTGTGGAGATGCTTGTTACTGCAGCGCACCACCGTCTCTAGGCATGAACACTCGCTGGGACACTGGGGTCGAGGAACACAGCTTGACTCCTCTTGGCCTGGTAAAAATATAAAGTCCGTAATCAGGAGGGAAGTCATGCTAAGAAACCTGCAACAGCACCTTACTTCAAGAGAAAATATAAATCATAATTAAAATATAGACAATTAGATTGTGTGTACCCACTCAACTATTTTTTTGTGACAAAATGCTGGACTAATATTATTTGCAAACATATGTGATCACATTCCATGTCTTTGTTAAAGACGTGTAAAAAACGGTGACACATTGTGAGTACATTTATTCAGTGGGAATAAATAATACAATTTTAAGAAATAAATGTCTGAATAAAATAATTGGCTTCACAATTAATAAGGAATTTACTAATCCGCTTAAAATAAATGTTACCAAAGCTCTTAAACTAAAACATAGTGTGATTGAATTTCCACAAATTTCCTTTTAGAAGTTTTCAATTTTCTGTATCCTTGACAGAGAGGCTTCTGTCTTCTAACTACTCACTACTAAGCTGGAAAACGACCAACATTTGTCTTTCCTCCGTTCATGGTAGGAAGGATAATACAGCAGGCAAAAAAAAAATCTCTTAAGTCCTCTATTATGGAAATGGACCAAAAATGAGGGTCATGGGGTCACCGGGTTTCTATTACACACCAACCAGTTGATTGGGAAAGAAGGCAGATTATTCTTTTTTGCCAATAAACACACCATGGATATGAAACAAAGGATGAAAATTATAAAAAAAAGTGTAAGATCACCTCATGACTGTGGTTAAGTATGGTGGATTATCTACTGTGCCGTGGGTCTGTTTCTCTTCCCAAAGCCCTGGATATTATTCAGTTTACGTGCCTAACAACATTAATACCAGCTCTCCCAGAAACCTAAATTTATGGCAAAAATTAACATAAACATAGTCCCCTAGACACTTTCACCTCAGCCTTCAGATTTAAATGGTTTGGAAAACCTATGGATGAGCTGAAGAGGAAAACCATAAGTGAGGACCCAGGACTATGTATGACTTAAAGAGATTATTAAAGAGAAATGGCTAAAGATCTTAATGCTCCAGCCTTGTAAAATTTATAGCACAGGTTTTATTAGTACTTTCCATTCAGAAAATGGTGGTTGTGCAGAAGTATAAATAATTGTGCTGCCAGGAATTTTGTTAAAAACAGTAATTCTTAACAAGACTTTAACCTCTGTAATGAATCACTGTACTCAAAATAGAGGTAAAATTTTACAACAAGTTTCAATGTGTGATTACACTCCTGCCATAATGGATGAATTCGTTTTAAGGCTTTGTACACATTTTTACCAGGGGAATTATTAAAAGGGATGGCACCGTAGCTGAAAAACAAGACATCACAGTAAAAGCTGGTGGAGCCATGGAGAAAAGTAAAAAATGGAGAAGCAAAGCAGAGCAGGGGATGGGAGGACTCCCTAACGTGATATCGATCAACAGGAGCAAAGAATGGAAGTTGCCTGAGGCCCAAAGACAAGCCTAGCAGTCATTCAGGTGCAAATAGGCTGACTCGTCAATAAGACAAACAGCTCAATACTTTAACTGCACTCAGCGCTGGATCGACCAGCAGCGTAGGAACTGCTGAAGCAATCTACTCAGCAAACAAAAGAGTCACACAATAGTGGCCATTATTCAGGATGATTCCAGATACTTTTGACAGGTCTTGTTCAAAATTATTGTGGGAAGGAGGTAGATGTTAAAATCTTTAAGTCAAACCCCAGAAGTTAGCTAAACACAAAGTGAAGGATATCTATGATATTGGCAAAACATCTCTCCCTTCAAGAAGAGAAATTACTCAATATAGAGTAGAGAAGATGCTGTTGTAATTTGCATAGCAACTTACAGAAAAAGAAGCTAACTTAAAACATGGCACCCACCTTCCTCACAGCGAAAATCTGGCAGAGCTACATCCTGGAGGGGGATCTCCTTTAAGAAGGCCGGGCGCTGGCAGCGAGGGTTACCTGTCACAATCTTTCTGCTCCTCAGCCAATCACCAAGCCACGCCAACCGACAGTCGCAGTTGAAGGAGTTGGCCAAGAGGTTTCTGAAGCAATGATAGAGCAAAAGGGGTTCAGAGCACTAAGACCAGAAATGCCAGAACAAAACTATATATAACAAAGACTCTTACAGAGTGGAGAGAGTCTGCAGCGTGTCAAAGGCCCCAGGAGTAATGGTGGTCAGATGGTTGTCGTATAGAGACAGCAAACGGACGTTGTGAAGCCCCGTGAAACTGTCGTTGTGAACACAACTGATTTTGTTGTTCCTCAACATCCTACGAATATATCAAAAGCAAAAAGATCTATGAGCTGTTTTCATGGATTTTAATTGTTCGATTCCACATGGTTGTATTACTCACAGCATGCGAAGTCCCTCGAGGCCTCGGAACATCCCGCTTCGAACTGAGTCAATATGATTGGCTGTGAGGTGAAGCTCAAAGACGGACGATGCACCTTCAAAAGCTCCATCCTCAATCTCTGTGATCTTATTGTTACTCAGGTTACTGTGGTTAAAAAATGTCTATGTTACAATTACAGGTTCTATTTAGAGGATGATGATAAACACTTTTACTCACATTTTCTTGAGTTGGGAAAGGTTCTTAAACACACCGGTAGCCTCAAGAGTTGTTAGTTCATTATTGTTAAGGCGGCTGAAGAGGATGAGATATATTGTTTAAAAATGTCAACATTAAACACACCTTTCTCTCTGCAATCTCAAGGTAGCGGTGAAAGCAATTTCTTACAGTTCAGCTGTGGATGCAGGGATGTGCTCAGGGATCTTGGTGAGTTTCAGGTTGGAGCAGTCCACTACGTTGGACTCACAGCGACACTTGGGTGGACACACAGGATCAGTGTTGCAGACATTATTCAAATGGGTGTCTTCTGTACCTGAAGGAAATAATATATGAACATACTGTTACACTCAATGGACAACTCACTAGGTATGCTTGTTTAATGGCTTCTTCAAGTAAATGGTAAATTAGCCAATCCCATGACAGTAAAGCAATCCATTTAGGGATCTTGAATTGCTGATCTACTGGGTAAGGAAAAAGACTCTCTTGCAGAATACAATTTCTGCACACACAACACACCAAGCCTAGATATGAATAGGTGACAAGACCAGCAGCAGATGACCACACTGGGTGCCATGTCTGTTAGCTGTGAACAGAAAACTGAGGTTGTAGTTCCAACAGGATTAACAAAATTGGACAATAACAGCCTGGAGAAATATTGCTGTTAAATGTCGATTGCTCACAGTGAGATTTCATTGATGCGGTCTGAATTTGTCATGAAAGCATAGGTAGATCCTAAGTTGTATCAAGTGTTCAGGTTAGTGGCGGTGCAGTGATGCGGAAGATATTTTTGGGTTGTACTACTTTCTTAGTTCAACCTGATCATATTTTAAACACCAGATCTTACGTGAGTATTGTTATGACCACTCTGTACCCGTTTTGTAATGCCTATTTAAAAGTGGATCAGCAAGGTGTACCTAATAAACTGACTGGTGAGTAAACAACACAACCCTTATTTAAAATTCTTTCTCTATTTAGTGCATGGTCACATGCTCACTTTTTTGTACATGGTCCTGCTGTGATCTAAGCAGGACTCTTAGTGTAGAGACTCTTAGTGCTGTGTGTCTACGTCTCCAGAATGAGGACAAATAAATTGGGGGAGAGTTATTCCAAACAAACAACAGAGTGGAAGCAGTGGGGTAAAAAGAAAGTAGATCAGGGTGCTCAGATTCAGTGACGCAGAGCGCTAAAAAGGATGGATGTTGAGGGAAAGGTACGAAGGGAGTGAAGCTGAAAAGGCAAAAGGTCGAGACATTAAAGAAGGAAAAAAATGCATGTAACATGGGATTAATGAAAGAGAAATGCAAAGTGTGTTGGCTTAGAGAGACTTTATAAAGAAAGAGCAAGAGTGGAGCCGCAAAGGGAGTGTGTGATGTTTTGCTGAACCTCCTCTGTCTATGAATAGACGTTACGTGCCAAAAAGTGTGCTGCCGGTTACATCATGGATTCTTAATAATGGATCAGCACTGGGAGTTACTTAGAACAATGTGTCTGTGTCTCTGCAACTCTACATTGTGTCTCAGTGCAAATGCTCCATTTAGAGGGTACAGCCCAGGATTTTCTGTTGGTGTATTGCTTGGTGTGCCATTCTGTTTTGCAACAGTGCAAAAATATACAAGAGTTTAAAGATGACGTCAGTGGGACACCATGGGGAGCACAAACCACATTCGTGGACTGGAAAACCGTAAATAACCAGAACAAAATGATATGGTTGACTATCAACAAAAAAATCTACCCAAATAAAAGATGAAGGATTACAAACCACAGCCTAATTCTAAACCCTAATCAATGGCATTGAGAGAACTGCATTTAGGGAAACAAATTACACATCTTCCCTACATAAAGATTTTTTTCCATAATAGTGTCACTTCTCTATTGTGGCTAAGCAGAGGCTGCAGACAGATGTAGCAACACTAGTCATTAAGGAACTTTCTCTTGTTCCCCCAGACAACAGGAAAAGGCATTTCCTGCTCCAGAGGAAGCAATGAAAGTACAAGGAAAGGTCTTTGATCTTGAGGATGTGGAGGAGCCAGGGGAGATTTCGTTAGCCTGAGTCATCGTCAGCGTCACAAGTGCGTGGCAGCGACACTTTTACTGTTGGCAGATTTACACAAAAGTGCAGAGAGCAGTAGAATGAGTTTTTTTTCCCCGCTTGGAGACGCAAAATGACTCATCACTGGTTGTGTAGAAGTTCTCTTAACTCCCTGCAGTCTGGTTGTTTTTTTTATCAATGTGTTCTGCACTCATGGACTTTGTGTTTAGAGCTTGAATGTACAAGTGGTGGGGGATTTTGTTAACATTGATGGAGGGTGAAATTCTCATTAATCGCACTCCACTTTGATCTCTCCAGTGCTTTCAAAGTCCTCCCCATTTGTTCCGTAAGTCAGCTCAGAGCTTTATCTTAACTTTGCATACAAAGGCACATTCATTTACATACAGCGAGCTGTACTGGCATTGACAATGACTCACACAAGCATACGCAGCAAGATTAGCTCTCACAAACACAGACTTTGACACACATCACTGCTCCTCCAAGTTATTTTCTTGGAAATGTTCTGGTTAAGGAGTCCGGAAACATCCCCTAATAGGAATCTCCGAACTCTGGTGGGCTTTATTTGCTTTAGCTTTGCTGATACAGAGGGCACACTTTCTTTCTCCACTTTTCTCAGCTCTCTCTGTGACTTTTCCTTTTGTTAACTGTCCAAAAGCCAAAGCAAAGACACACTTCCTTTGGACCCAAACCGCTGTGACTGTTAGGAAAACAGACCCTATATTGAACATATGTGCTCGCTCATATTAATCATAGCTACAAGTCTGTATAGTTGAAACCAGATATTTACAAACACTACATGAAAGGAACTCTTAACTATAAAATAAATCGGTCCAATCGTTTCCATTGCTCCTGAAAGAACTGGTGTAACAGAATGGAGTTTGTAGGCCTACTTGCTTAAAAATACACTTTTTCAGCTCTGCCTACAAATTTTATATGGGACTGAGATCAGTATTTTGTGATGGCCACTTTTAAGAGGAAATATAATGCATTTTCAAGTAGTAACATGTTACTTTCATTTGTTATAAAAAAAATTCTGTATATATCAAATATAACTAAAGAAATTTGACATCGCACTTTGACGCCTGGAAACTTGACCTCTGTCTCTTTAAGATGCATCATTTTGTCATTATTATAAAAGCATCACTTTTCTTCCACTTCACTAAACTCACTGGAGTTTCTGACTGTAATGTGACAAACTGAAAGTTTAAGGGGCATAGATACGTCTACAAAGAAGAGTAGAAGACATGAACCAGAAGCAAAACACAAGGCGACTTCTTTATACATTATCCTTGTTTTGGTAAAGGTCTGGTAATTCCAGTGCTAAAGGAATCATTGCAAAATGACAAAAGTGCAACAGACGGATTTCATGAAAGGCAATGGAAAAAAACAACAACAATGATGTCACTACAAGGACCAAAGATTCACAGTGAGAAATAATGATAGGTGTGAAAATTTACAAGCAACTCACCTGGGATGACGTACTGCTCTTTGGCTGTGATGGAGGAAAAACAGAGGGACGGATGTCAGTGAGGTCAGATGTGCATAGCCGTGTCAATGCTATGCATCAAAACAGTCATATATAGATGTTATATATGACGGAACATGATCAAACAGTGAATCCAGTTTCTCCATATTGTTCATGGCAATATGGAGGAACTAGTGACAAAGTACAAAGGTGGTAAATATTATGCTGTTGCTAAGGAAGAGAGGCATGAAGGAAAAACAAGACAGTGAGAAAAAAAGGCACATGAAAGACAGGGCATTGTGAAAAAGGAAGGAAGGTGGGGGGACAATCAAAAGCAAAACATGGAATCCTTTTTTCACCAGATCCCGCCAAACAAACAAGTCTATAAAGAAGTGCTAAACCTCAGCAGTGCATGGTGCCAGGCAGCACAGTACAGTGCATAAACACAATAGTGGGCGCGAGGTGGGGGAGTCAGGAAGATGGAGGCAAAGTGAAAGAAACCTGAGCCTGATGATGGGCAGGTATTCAAATTCTAGCATCTACCCCCCCCTTGAACTGATCCCAACTCTCTGTGGTGTGCATGTAAAACCAGATTCTTGTTCTGGACATATAGGAACAGCGGAGAAAAATAATGCCAACCTTCTCAGCATAGTCTGACAAGAGAGACTGACTGAGGAGTACTAGCACAGACTTGGCAGCTCTAATAAACCGTTTTATAAGCAATGATCACAGATTAAATACCTAAATTACTGAGGGAAGCAACAAATTACTGTAGTCCCAGAATACTGAAGGTAAGAAAAAAGATGGAGAGCAGAGACAATAAAGCCAAAAAGGTAAAAAACCAGACATGTTTGGAGACGCAGCCGTGAGCTTACCGGAGCAGCGGAACTTCTTGCTCTTAATTTGTCCGATTCGTTTGTTTGCGAGGCGGCGTGGACTGGCACAGCGGGCGCCGCTGGTCTCGATCGGGTTGGAGCGGAGGTAGTCTGCAAGCCACTTCAGATTGCAGTCACAAATAAATGGGTTCTGTGCCAGGTGACTGGTGGAAGATAAGTTAGTACACAAAAACAGGATTAAATAGAAATAGAACATTTATGTGATATTTTGTGTAACTGAGTCCATTTATTTAGTAGTCAGCAGCACTACTGGCACTTCATATAAAGCTCAAAGTCACAGGGGTTCACATCCATAGTTTCCACTCTAAACAAGTGATTTATAATTTATAATTTTCACATGCCAACTGGTATATAGATTTTGAAGCGAAAAACCTTCTGAGACACTTAATGGAGCCTCTGAAGATAGGGTACCATAGAGCACAGTTATTAAAATCACTACTATAATTGAGATGACTTTAGTTTGACAAACTGGATAGTAAATTGTTGGCTGAATACATGCACTATCTGATATCCCTAAATAAAATGCAATACTACCAATTCCATTCAGAAGTCAGTTAGAAAGTAGTTTGCCTGGGTGTAATTCAATATTATTATGAATACAGATGTTCTGTGAAGGCCTCAGAGGTTTCTTATAGAACATTATTGAGAAAACAGCTTCATGAAGACCAAGGAACGCAGCAGACAGATCAAAGATAAAGTTAGGCAGAAATCCAAAGTAGGGTTAGGTTATAAAACAATATCCCGAGCTTTGAACATCTCACAGAGCAAAGTAATATTTCTTATGAACAGAGAAGTTGGTCAGAGTTCTAACACAGAGAAAAACCTGAAACAAATCTGTTTAAGGCAGATAAAGATTTGGGCCTGGGGCAGAAGTTAACCTTCCAGCAGGGCAACAGTCTTAAACAGTCGGCCAAAGCTAGAAAGGTTTAGAATGAAACAAGTTAATGTGCTATAATGATCTAGCCAAAGTATAGACAGAAACTTTATTAAAACTTGACTTGAAAACCTGCTGTTCACACATGAGTTTGAGCTATTCTGTAAAGACGAATTGGGAAAATGTTTTAGGATCTACACATGCAATACATGTGCTATATGTCCAAACGTGGATCAAAATACACAGTTTTCAATTTTCTTTTATAAACAAAAAAATATTTTAACATAAGATTTCATTTTTTCCCCTTCCTCTTTCTGACGATAATTTACTTTGTATTGATAAATTGTATAAAAACCCAATGAAATCCATTTTAAGTTGTGGTTTGTAACATGACAAACTAAAAAATTCAAGGGGTGTTGAAAGGCATGATACATTAGTTTGTTGATTTCCAGGATGCAGCATGTGCATGCTAAGAAAATAAATGTTTTTCACTTTACACTTTGTATTTCAGTTTCTGTGTAGGTGCACATTCCAGTAAGTAAACGACTCCTGTGTTGCCTCATGTTTTGTAGTAAAGGGCTGAGCATGAGTCAGAGTGAGTAAATCTGTTTGTGTTTGACTCACAGGGTTTGAATAGCTCGAAGTGAAGTGAAGGTGCCCTTGGCAAGAGTTTGGATCTTGTTATCATACAGCGATAGCAGGGAGAGATTTTGCAGATCCTGGAAGGCATTGGCACGAACGCAATGAATCTTATTGGCATTCAGCAGCCTAAAAAGGGAGAGGGAATAAGGGGAAAAAAAAAGAGAGAGGGAGGCAGCTTGTCAAAATGTCTCTGAATATACCTGAAAAAATCCAAGCAAAGTTTATTTGAAAGTCATTCCTGGTATTCAGTACGTCTGGAGAGTATCAGCAAAGTGCACAAGAATTCGACTTACAGCAGTTGCAAAGAGTAGAGGCCGTCAAACACACCCTTCGGCAGGTCGGTGATCTTATTTCCATACAGCACACTGAGGATTTGTGGCAAGCCTTTTAGACACAGTAAACTACAATCAAGCAGATTTTTATGCTCCAACTGAGCTTTGGACAACTTACAGGGAGTTGAGAGAGCGCAGGCCCTGGAAGGCATCAGGAGCTATCTCTGAGATCTGGTTGTTGCTCAGGTCACTGCATAGAAGAACAACAGAGTATCAGACATAGAACTGAGAACGATCAACAAAATTTTACCCACATAGAAAGGTTGCCAGATACTGAAGTGTAAACTGGATGAACATAAGTGCCAGCCCACTTCATAGCACTATTTATAAACAGAACCTTGCAGTTAATCTTAACATTTACTTGGATTATTTGTGGCATAACAAGCAAATCCTTCACTGTAATGTGTAAGAATGTGATGGCTGAGGGCTGAAGTCCAAAACAAGAAACAGTAGACTGCCTCGGGACATCACCAATTTTAATAGGATCCACAGGCCTCTCCCCACAGGATAACCACTAAGCCTCTGTACCAATGTGCGCCTGTCTGTGTGAGTAAACGCAAACGTAAATGAACAACAGTGGGAGAGAAAGGGAGAAAGACATATGGAGAAAGAGACTTAATGGAGTATGTAGATTCAACTCCAGACGACTTGATACCTTTGAAGGAAAATCGTCATGTGGTGAGGAGGGGGAATATTTTCTCATTTGGGGGTAACAGCTAAATAAGGAGCCATTTGTCTTTTTGCAAGTGCTGAGGTTTCCTGGAAATGAAATCAAAGTTTGGGGGCCAACATATGCAACGGTGTGTGTCTGTAAACTCAGACACTGTAGTGTTTGTGTATATGTCGGCTTGTGAGGGCTGTTTTAGCATCTCTGTCTACAGGAGTGGTTCATGTGTAGGTCATTCAAACTGAGGCAAGGTGGAAGGAAATGTGCGTGGGTGGCTTTACTGGCGAGAAGGCTAGCTGTGGCTGCAACTATGGAATGAAAATGCACATAAAACTCATGAATTAACCCTTTAAATATATAAATGATTTATTTTGCATTTCTTTCACATTTTGATGCACAGTTACTGTCTACACACTGTTTAGAGAGGAGTTGGACACAAACAGTAAGTAAGTGGACATAGCCAGGTGGATCAATACAGACATGTAGACATACAATGTAAAATACCGAATCAGCAGCTCTATCAGCAGTAGCAGGTTTGTTTAACAGAACAGATGGACAACACCATTTCTGATAAACTCTGGTTCAGGTTTCATTAAGTAAAAAAAAAATATTTGCATTCTAACTACAAACCCTTTGGGAAGATTTTTTTGGTACGTATTAATTAAGTGTTCTTTCCAAATATCTTTGATGTTAGGAAACTCATGACTGCAATCTCAATTACAATTCTTTTGCCATGTCCAGTTTCTTAAAACATATAACCAAGTGAAATTGAATTGAGCAGAAAACAGTAATGAACATTTTAAATGTGATTCACCCTTTCAGTATGTAGGACACAATGAAATCTTCCTGCAAAAACTGCTAATAGAAACCCAAGGAATGTTTCAGTTTTTTTTCCCTCTTGTCTTGTTACAACCGCAAACTTAATGAGAGATTTTATTAAAGATTATACATTGTAGACAAATGAATGAAACAGACTTGTGTAGTATTGTGATGTGACTTGGAAAGGTTATATGGTTTTTGACATTTTTTGCAAATAAAAATATGAAAAGTGTGATGTGCAAAATTGTTCAGCCCTCATGAGTCAGGTGGCTGTAAGCTCACAAAATTGGAAAATGTGTAATGGGAATAAATACTTCAGCAACATAAACTGTCAAGGATGTTTGGTTTGTCTCCACTAGGGCATAAAATACTATCAGCTTAAATGTTCACCATAATCCCTTTTCAGTTTGAACTGCAAAAACTTTCCTTTAACATTTCCCTGCACCTACAATAAAATTTGAGTCATTGCACACTGTCTCTTGGACTTAATTCACCTGATCTCATCCTGTCTCCGTCCCTGGAGTTGAGCTGTAAAATCATAAAGAATCTTTAAAAATAGGCAGAGAAACTCCTTGACCTTCCTCTTCCTCCATCTCCCTGCTGGTATGTAAGTCAGACCTCATGGTGTTGGAGGTTTGGCTGACTGGCTGGCGTTTGCTGGCAAGGTGACCAAACAGCTGGCTCAACCACCAACTTGACATTGTTCACTCCCAGAGAGAGCGAGAGGTTTCAGCCCTCATTCCAGCTCTTCCTTCATCCCCTCATCATCCCTCCAGCCAGGAACAGAGTGGACACAATGCTAGCCAGGGGAATACCAGCAGGCAGCGATGAAAAATGAGACCTGCTATTATGAACATGTACGACTGAAGCTAGCGCCACCCCAAGCCTGAGAACAGGACTACGTTCTCAAGCTGCAGACAAAATAGAAAGATAGCATTGTCCTTGGAAATGGGATGAGAGGACGGCCAATTGTTGCTCCTTTTTCCATCCACCAGAGTTTTGTTCCCATCTGTATTACTTAGCCCTGAGAGGAACGGTCTGCTGTACTTACATCCTGCGCAGTTTCTTGTAGGGAGAGAAGGTTCCAGGAGGAACAGACTTAATCCCGTTCTGCTCCAGACGTCTAGGAGGGAGAAGAGAAGAGAGGTGACACAATTAGCTAACCAAACAATAGCATTTTCCATGGCAACCGAGCTGAGTAATCACCTCTGACCCTTGGTGATTGGGCTGATTATATTAACGGAGATCTATTTCGCAGTTGTAATAGGTCCAGGCACACTGGAGTCATAACATCCACAGAACCAATAAACATTCTCAACACTAAAGAGATGTGGAAAAGGACTGGAGGGGGAAAGGCTCAATCTTGCTTTTCGTGAGGATGTTAAGGCCTTCAGCTATAAGACGTATATCTTTCTGATTTAACATTTACAGTTTCCAGCACGTATGAGCTCATGAAATCAATAATGATCTCACTTGTTCATGTGAACGCCGCTGCTATCCCTTGGGTGTTTGCAAAGTGTCCGCTGAAATCTTTGCAGTGGGGTAAAATATTACCTCTTTGAGTTTGCTTTTTTTATTTTTTTCCTTGTGTGAGCCCAGGAGAAGTTGACACTGACAGAATTTGACAAAGCTCACCATAAAACACCTGTCAGAGCTCAAAATTAATACACAGACAAACACACGCTTGGCCATCTAGAACAGACGGCAACAGGCTCTAATCAGCGTCAGATGGTCCCACAGAAACAGAATCTCCTAAACCCCATTAGCATGGGCATGCATGTGTTGTTTCGGGCTGCCGCTCAGGATCCAACTCAGCCCCCCAGAACAAATCTCAACTGAAGCTGGCAGAGGGCTGTTTATCTGCAGGTCAGTTCACAGCTTTTAAAACTGTCCTTACTGGGGTTTAGAAGGGCCCAGAGGAAGCCAGCTGCAGGCCTGTCTGGGTTGTTCTAGCTCTGCGCCTTCCTGCAGGGGGAACTGGCTGCAGACCAGCAGCACATGGGCCTGTATGAGCTGCGGTGGCCCCAAGGCTGCGAAGGCATCTAAACATCATTAGGCTGCTATTTGTCGCCACAGAAAAATGGGAAATATTCTTAAGTGTTCTGTAAGTTTGGAAGCAGATTTAACCGCCAGCTTCTTCAGTACTCAACGTCTTGGCGCAGAAGCGTTTCCCCATGATTTAATTAGTCATTTCGGATTTAACTACATGCCTCTCAGGCCTCTTGGATTGTGTTTTGTTTATGTCTACTCATGGGGGGGTAAATGTTTTGTTAGACTCTGGCCACAGTCATTTAGCATTTCTGAGCTTCCAACATTTTTCAATCAGGACTCTCCCCCCCCCCCCCTTCAAATGAGCATCCCTCGCCTATAGAGTGATATGGGAGCACAATTGGCATTCCTCGGATAACGGCGACTCGAGACCACAGATTCCTGCGGTGGACATGATCCCCCGTTCTGTTTTTGTCTGGCTGTCCCAGTATGAGTGGAGTGACAGCACTGTGGTTCCTCTGCCCTCAGCATGCAGCAGCATGTTGGACCAAGTGGCTTTAGCGCCTTCTCTCATCTACCAGTCTGTCTAACTGGTCCAAACCAGTCTGGCACTATGCACAAACGCGTTTCCGTGTCAGTGTACTAATGTCCCTCCATCCCATGGTATTCTGGGTGTGTTAACACATAGAAGACTGAATCCATTTGAGTCACACACCCTGACTCAATGTTCTAGCTTTCCCATTGTTGCTCTGTGCTGATCAATGTGAGCAAGCGACTGAATCCTTGCAATCGACAAAGAACCACCTTTTTTCCATTTGTTAAAGGGGAAAACAAGGAACAATCTCCCAGAGTCGCCTGCAGAAGGAAAATCAATGGTTCCCGTCCAATTTGTCAGCCTGAACACGTGTGTGACTGCCTGTGAGTTGGTGTTTGTGTCAATCCAATCAATGCTCTTCATCCTTTTCATCAGGATCTGAGCAGGGTTTTCATTATAGGGAAACACATTACGCCTCCGGGTATTCAACTAGTGTGTGCAGGAGTCAGAAATAAATGCAGGACCACAGCAGTGCAGATAAAAGGCAGAGGGAAAGTTTTATGGCAGAGCTTGTCAGAACAAACAGAGACTATGATGCATAATAATCCACTGTGGTGGTGTTTAGGCTTACCAGATCTCGTTTCACGAGAAAAAGAATAGAGAGAGCAGCTAGAAACCTCAGAGCCATAAACGCAACACTCATTAGGGTGGAGGAGAGGTGGGATTTGGGGGGGGGTCGCAATTTCTTAGATTTATACATAATGAGAGCAGCATGCACGCGTCTTTAGTGTGTACGCGATTTTGTGAGAGGCTCATTAACAAGGCATTAGGCCAGCCTCGATATGCAGTAACCTGCCAGGCTGTAACTGAAGCTGATTTTATAATGAACTTCAAGCACAGATCAAACCTGCTGCACTGAGTCACTGAACCGACCCCCCTGGCCACCCTAATGCTTTCCATTTTAATTCACTTTTACTGTGAATGCAGCTCCGTAAACTTGTCCTTAATGATTGGGCCTGATGCAAAAACAGCTGAAAAGATAGAGAAATCCACAGAGCAGAAAGTAAAGTAAAATAAAAAGCGTCCTGGGAATTCTGGCACAAAGGTAAAGGTTCTGATGGACAGGACAGAAGGAATGCACATGATATAAGTGCTTGTCTTGAAAACATAAATCAGAATATTGAAAGGTTTATATGGAGGGCAGATTTAAGTACCAATTACATACGAGGGGCTGGGAAAGTTTTAAAATGCCAGCGCTTATCTGCTGTGTAGAGAGCTCCCACCGTCTATAAAACCCCTGCATGATAAATTCATCTTTCAACTGTCTCCTTAACATTAGAGATGCTCACTGGTCACTGTGCTCACAGAACACACTGGTGCACAGTTTCTTGTAAAAGCATCCTGATAAAAGCATTAAAATGATAGAATTGTAAAGTGGAAAGATATATATATTTTTTCTACAACAAAAATATATTTGTGGTTTGTCTCTACCATCAAGAGTGTGAAGGTGTTCTCAAGATGTTTGTAGCCTCTAACTAACTTTTTATCAGGATTCCTTGTTGCTCAGCTGTATCCAGCTTCCCCATCAACTCTGACCAGATTCCCTGGCTCTGCTGAAGAAAAGCAACCCTTCATTATGATGCTTCCACCAAGATGCTTCACTGTCAACACAGTTTGTTCATAGCATTTTGCACAAAGGCCCAACGATTCGATTGTATTCTCCTCTGATTACTATTCTGATTAATGATCTACTTGTCTTTGCCTGGCCTGTCATTAGAGGTGAACGGTTTTGCCTTAGTAGGTTTGTTGGTAAAAATCCAAAAAAATGCATGGAATTTTGGGGGATTTAACCTGACTAAATAGCAAAAAAGTACAAGGATAAGTAAATAAATCTTTTGTTGTACTTGAGAAGACCGAAACCATGGAAAAACTTGATCTGGAATTTTTATGTTTTGTGGCTTGTGGAACATTATAAAGGTTGAAGCCAATTTCATGTGATCCTGAGAATCAAAATATAGACTTTCTACCCTATGACACAATAAATATAGTGGCAAAGCATAGGTGGGCTGCCTTTAGCATGGGAACCAACAGAGCTGTGAACATTTAATCGAAATGATCAAATTTAGCACACCAGTGCAGTAGAAATGGGTCAGGGTTGTTGGGGAACATGGGATCAGTGACTTTCACACTAGCTGAGTATTTATAAACACTCCCTCATGGGGAAGAAGAGACCTAGAAACTGCTCCTCAGAAGAACATGCAACATGCTGGCCAGATTCGTCCAGTACTTTTTAACACTGGGAATAAATCACAGTGTTGTGGGAGACTTCCACAATGCCAGTGGCATGAAATCGCTGATAAAGAGAGTAAAATGACTTATTTTAAAAGTTTAGTCATGCATTCCTGGGAATTACACTGCAGCATGTGGGCCGTGAAGAGTTAATGCCCAGACAGATGTAGGAGGACTGATAAACTGAAGGAGGGATGTTAGCAAAGGGCTCGCATGCGGTTCACAGCATTCTGAGCTGATAAGAGCTTGTGGTCTCAGTCTAGAGTTTCTGAGTGAATATTTCTGTCCGCACATGAGACTGATGTCCTGCCAACGTGCTGAAAAGTGAAACATTCACAAATACCAGAGGGATATAAGACAATGCAGATTATCAGAGAACCAAGTTTTCTTTACTTTGGTAAACTTTGTGTGATCATAACATGATGGTGTGCAAATTTGGTGGCATAGTTTGAGGTGGCCCCAGGATATCGACAAAAACAGACATTTTGCTCACATTTCCGACATGCTGTCAGGCAGATTGGCTGGAATGGCAGTTAGACCTTTCCCTCTGCAGTCCACAATGTTGTTGCTGCAGGTGCACATAGCAGGACAGGAGCCTCCACCAGTGCTGCACGGCTGCAAGCTGGAAGATTCCTGATGACCTGTAGACGAAAAATAGGAAATGGGAGTTAAATGGAAGCAAGTTTAAAAGGCGGTAAAATGTTTTTCTGTTTTTGTTTTTAGTGCTATTTAGTTACTTAGATCACAACTAAATTCTCTGGAAGTACAAAAAGGAAGAAAACGTTCCCACAGCATAAGGAAAGCCCCATTTTGCTTTTCTGATCCCTTTTTAACCTATTTCCTCATTTGTACACACATTGATGTAATCTATCCTAAAAGAGCTTCCTTCATCTGCCTAATGGAGATTTCTCCAAGAATAAAGTTTATTCATGTAAATATATTTGGCTCATTTTGGAAGGTTGTTCCAGTTAGAGCAAAATGTCACATGGATAGATGGTTTAAAACCATTTTACAAAAAAAAATTTAATAAAACTGAAAATGTGGGGGATGTCATTGTGTCTGGTCACCGACAATAGTCCCAACAAATCCAGTGCAAATAATTTTACAGTGTATATGGGAGGAAAATTATTAGTCTGACAGCCATTATGGTAAGAAAATCATAAGAAGAC
The DNA here is from genome assembly GCF_019740435.1 of Gambusia affinis. NCBI lineage: Eukaryota > Metazoa > Chordata > Actinopteri > Cyprinodontiformes > Poeciliidae > Gambusia > Gambusia affinis. Next base: position 14,776,002 of record NC_057880.1, read on the forward strand.
CTTTCAAAAAATTTTCCAGAAGTAAAGTGGAGGACACAGCAAGGAGTAAGATACTTTGGTCAATTGAGATCAGCTGTTTGATTCTTTGCCAACATTGTGTGACACATGCTCACAGTAAAATATGGCAATAGCAGTATCATGATGGGGGAATGAGGGAATTATTTAGTAAGGCTGGTTAAACCTGAAGAGACGATTTTGGAGCTTTATTAAAAAAAGCAATCCTGGAAGAGGCTGCAGAATTTGAAGACTGGGGTTCACCTTCTGAAATCCTTAAACCCGTTGTGAATCAGTCCAGTGACTTGAGAACTGAGGTTCACAATCAGTTCAACTGTTTTCCTAAGAGTAATGTGATACTTTGGTCCACAGAAAGACCTTCAGCTGTAATTGCAATCAAAATGGGTTCTCTAAAGTGTTCTTCCAGGAGAGCTGAATGCAAACACATGCCGCACTTATAAACAAAAAAGTTTTCAAATCTATTTGTTTTCCTTCTACAGTTCTGCACTGCTTTTTGTTGGTCTATCACAGAAAATACCAGAGAAATCCAGTTCAGTTTATGGATGTTATATAAAAAAAGAATTATGAAAATATTAGTTTATGTAAGGCACTGTACATTTATTGTTTATATTTATGCTATAGTTTTTTTCACTCACACTCCCAAAATCACTGATCCCAGTTCAAAGATCAAGTAAAGCTGTTTGTGACCAAAATAGATTTATCTCTTATCTGAGTATGTTATTTTAAGCGGTAAAAATAATAGACCGACTTACAGAGTGAAATCTACTGTTATAGGATAATATAAACACTTTTTATTCCAACATTTTTTCCAGCTTGCCATGTTTTCTTGTCTTCAGCTTTTTGTGCTCTTCTAGCTGAATTGCAAATATGCAAATGCACATTTCAACTACTCCCTGACATGGACAAAAGCAAATGAAACATGCTATATTTGACTTCATTTCAAAGTGGCAAAATCCTACTGAATCAGTGGGAAAGAAACTAGGTTACATATCAAAGTAGTGTGAAGTTGAAGTGACAAGTGAAGGCCTCCCAATAAAATCCATTAATCTCGCCTCAAAATCTTTCTCGAGAGTTTGTCTTCTCCTCCACGAGGAACTGATGCCGTTCTGCAGATTCAGCTTTTTCACAACCCCCATCAACTTCCATGTGTTCAAAAACACTTCAACTTTTTCATTTGCATACAGAGCACACAGCTCATCACGCCGTCTCTCCAGATACCTGTTCAAATAGCTACAGCAATGTCAGCGGTGCGGTGAAGAACGGCAGTCTGCGTTGCCAGAGTGTTGTTTTTTTTCAGCTGTGAGTGCACAGAATGTGAGCATAAAAGTCTAACCCAGATAAAATAAATAAAACAGACTTTTAAATGGCCTAATTTACACAGCATTACTAATCTGTGTGTCGGACTATAAATATTTAATTTGCTTCCTATCTATCACTCGGCTGGTGTTGGAAAGTGTTGCTGAGAGCAAAAGGAATGAGGGATTTACAGATGATAAATGGTGAAATATGTCAAAAGTCAGTGAAAGAAAAAAAGCGATAAGGCCAAAAATGTGTTCTCCAAGCACAGAAACATTATAAAATCCCATGAAAGTACTCACTCCCCCCACTGGACCAGTAGGTTGACGAGCAGTTTCTGATCAGACATCATCCATCAGGTAAATCCTAACAACCGCCAGACGAATGAATCAGGTGGGAGGGGGAAAAAAGCATCTCTAGACTGTGAATCAACAGAGGAAGATGTGATCTGAGGATGCATGATCTGGGATGGCAAAGGTTTGACAGATCTAGGATCGGATGTCGGGCGGAGGAAAACCTCCTTTCTTATCTAACATGGCATATCTGACAGGCCTGGGATCAGGGAGAGTGCAGAGCACAGCTGGAGCAGCCTTGACAATGACAGCTCACTGACAGGTATACCAGAGCAGACTGTTTCATGTTCGCTCCTCCCTGATTTTCTTACTGCCGTTTCCACATTATTTCATTCTTTCCCCTCTATCCATGTCCTGTTTTCTCTATTTTTAATCAGTCGTTTTTTTACCATCTAGGATCCCTTTCCATTATTTCCTTCCTCACTCCGTTTAGCACCTCAATTTCCCATCTCTCTCCAAGAGCACCTTTTCACCTTTCATCCATTTGCACAGGAGTCTATACGTTTAACCTACTATGCCTCATTTTCCCCACCATTTTCAAATATTATGACTTGCTTCTTACCATCTGTTTCGTCTCTCTCTTTTTTAGCGGGTCATTTCTTCTCTATTTCCTTCAGAAGAACCTTGAAATGATTTATTACCAACTGCTCAATTCAAACATAACATTTTTATTTCTTTCATTATTACCCTGGAGCAACAGCCAACCATTTTCTGTCATATAGCCTTGAGTTAACATAAGCTTTCTAGCTGTTGCTGTTTTAAAATAACAAAGCCCTGTTTTACAGTGACTGCTGTCTAACAAATCTGGTGGAACGTAGTCGTGAACCTACACCTACGCTAAAGAGGTTGGTCTGAGTGTGTGAGAAACTGTTGATGTGCTGGGTTTTCCACCCACAACCATCTCATCTCTCAGGTCCAAAAAAGAGAAACTGATGAGGATGAAAGTGCCCTGCTGATGTTAGAGGCCAGAAGAGAATGGAAATTAGAAAGACAAAAGTAGCTATAGCCACTCATGAAAACCAAGAGGTGCAGAATATCAATTCTGAACACGCAACAATTCAAAGCTTGAAGCAAATAGACTGCAGCTGAAGACCACACAAGTTGCTACTTCTGTCAGGTGAAAATAGGAAAAAGAAACAGCCACTCACACAAAATTGGACAACAACAGACTGTGGAAAACTTTAACTGATCTTTTGAGTCAGAAATGGTTGAAGACATCCCGTAAGCATGGATCCATCCTGACTAAAAGCATGTGGCAGAATATAGTTTTCACACACTTTTGGTCTTTTCTTACCAATTAAACATTGTTTTAGCACCAGGGCCTAACGAAGTATAGGCCACATCTGGATGTGACCACATCTGGATCGCTCCTTCCAACAGAATGATGTCACAAAGCTCAAAATTATATCAAATTGGCTCCTTAGCCTGACAGTGAGCATACTGTATGCTTATGACCTACATGGTCAAAAGATCTCAATTCAGCAGAGCGCCTTTGGTTAAGATTCACATCACAGAGCTGCACTGAATCAATCTCCAACAACTTTGTGAAGCCAACATTGTTAAATTCTCTGCAAATAATGACTTCTTACCTTAACAAACAGTTTGTTAGGGTGCTGTAATTTAGTCTTTTAAAGGTTTGGGCTCTCAAAAGGATCTGGAATCAACTAGAATTAGAATCGGCTGTTCAAATATTAAACTACATAATATAAAAGCACAGATTGGAAAATGGTCAAAAAATTCTGAGTGATGCCTCTCTAATTACATAAAATATTTTTTGGTCAGCAGCAGGAGAGCAAGGATAACTGCATTTGATCCCACAAAGTAAATGAGCTCCTATAAATGCCAGTCTACCTCCAAGATGTTTTTACTGCAAGTTTTATTTTTAAACCCCTATTTCTCACCTTGATTTAGTGCTTTGAAAATCTGCTCCCACAGCCGCCATAAATATTAGAATAATGCTCAAATCTGCCAAAGACGCTCAATGCATTTTTTCCCCATGATTTAAGCCTTTGTGCTGCAAACTTTAACAGGATTTTATAGATTACTGATCTATAAAATCAAATATTTTTTCCTAAACTTTTAAATGGCACACTACACAATACTGCCAATGTGAATTTACTAGGCAGTGATGCTCTCCAGCACAGAGACAGAAGGTGGATTACGTTGCTCCGACTGCGGGAGGATTTCATCATTTTTTTTTTTTTTACATCAATGAATAAAGCAGCACACCTACATTTTCATTCTCCCACTTCATGCCTCTCCTCTCCCTCATTTTCCTCCTTTCCTTGTTACATGGCGCCACCCCGCCCCAAATCCCCCGCAGGTGGCCTCGACTGGTCACAGTTTTGACTAAAGACACGCACAAACACATACTGTTGCAAAAAAAAAATAAAAGAAAATAAAATGCAAAGTGTGTGCCAGCGAGTCGGTCTCTAATGAGTCCGTCAGTGGGAGTTCAACTTCTGGTCACAATTTGGGAAAAAAAATATAAATAAATAAAAGAATGAAAGAATGTGTTTGGCTAAGTATTTATCTGCAAAGATGCATAATGTTGCACTGGTATATTATAATGTATTGAACTGTGTGTTTTGTCTAGATTTGAAGGTAAAGCTCAAAGAAAATCTTTCATCCCTGGGTGATCGACCACCTCTATGTGCGTATATGAAGTGCAGCTGCCCATTATGTAAAACCTGAACTTTTTGTTTCTATATCCCACTATAAATTTTCAAGTTCCAACTTTTCTATCTGAAATGGTAACACTCCCACGCTTTGAGTCTCTTTCCCTGGACGATGAATAGTTAATGATCTGTGTTGTCACGCTGTACGACTGCGTAAAAATCACAACCCATGGAGAGACAGGAACACACACACATACCCTCAGAGGTACACTCCCCCGCAAACACACACCCATGCAGACCCCTTGCAGCTGGAGTTACAAATGAGAAGGCCGAGTGAGGAGTGGAGGTTCTCATGGTGTTTTGCTATTGTTCAGATATGATAAAGCGAAATCACATCACGCCGCTCCTACATGCTCATGATCTCGTTCACATTTCAAGGAGGATACAAAGACTACGGAGCCAGGCAAATCATAAAAAGTAAATCCTTCAATAAATCTTTGACTGGCCAGAAAAAAAAAAAAGGGAGAGCCAATGACTGTGGGCAGTCTGGGCTCCAGCTGTGTGGCCATTTTCCTAACACTGCTGCTAGCTCGGTGGGATGCAGAAGCCTGGACTAGTAGAGAGCTGTGAGACTGTCCTGGTGCTGAGCGACTGTCAGGTGGCTGCCAGGTGAATACACACTGGCATAAAAACACAGGGTAGAGGAGGTAAATAGAAAACAGATGCTATTTTAAGATACTGTTTTGTCATGATTAATCTGAAGTACACACGAGTCACACGAGGGGCTCATAAACTTACTTCACTTTCAATTAAATAAAATAATGTTCGTAGAAAGTATTTATACCACTTTTTCACTTCATAACTACAAACTTAAATTTAGTCAAAGGAACTTTTTATGTGACGGAGCAACATAAAGCAGGGCATAACTGTGAAAACAAAGGAAAACGATAGTTGGTGTCCAAAACGCAGCTCAATTTCAGTAAGACTGGAAAACATTAAGACTTTAACATGTGGTTGGAATGGTCAGGGTAATGAGCAGAGGTATGAGCAGTGATACCAAAACTCCCATCATGCCAGAGCACCTTCCTCCGCATAATCGCTGTGTCTCCTACATGGTTGCAGCAAACTGCAAATTAGGATCTTTAACAATGTTTTTTTCTTCCAACTCTTCCAAAAACACCAGACTAACAGTCACCCCATCAATGGACTCTCCGTATCTGAGGCTCCTGCAGAGTTACCATGGATCCCTTGGCTTCCTCTCTGATTAGCTCTCTCCTTGCTGACTCTTTCTGTTCTGTTGTATAAAGTCTGTTCTGATCGTGTCTCAATCGGTTTGCAGTCGGACTGTACATGCATTTGTGTATTAAGATGAAAGACTGTAGCAACCAATATTGATGCTTAAAGCTCGATATTCTGGTTTAAACAGCAAAAAAAAAAAAACAAGATTACACTTTTAAGCTTTTATAATGATAACGATAATAATAATGTTGCAATAACATTCATAGCCGGTAATATTTTTTTCATATTTGTCACTCTACAATCAAAACATTTCAATCTATTTCATTAGGCTTTTATTTTAAAAAAAAAATCCACAGGTGAAGAATAAAACTTCTAACCTGAACAAGAGAATTCATGTTTCTGGACCTCTGCCACATTGAGTCCTCTGAGTTCTGGGGGTGAAGCACACTGGGTGAACAGGCCAATCGTTGGCCTCTGCCTGAGCCACTGGGACAGCCAGGCCAGGTGACAATCGCAGTTTAAGTTGTTGGAATGAAGTCGGCTGTAATGCAAAAAAAACACAAACAAACAAACAAACAATTAAAAATTATGATCAGTTAACATTTTTCATCACTGGCAGAAGAAAGAAATAACATAAAATGTGTCTGTTCTTTTCCACAAGTCATCACTTCCAGTCGCTTTGGGGCAAACACACTAAATGATATGCTATGTGGACAATTATAAATGGCTCATTCTAAAAAAGGCGACATTTCTAAATCCAGTGCTCCAAACACCGCATTCTTCCAAAGCAGCGCCTCTCCACAATAACTATCACTGCGATGTGGTGGTGGAGGCTAACTCGTGAACCCACGTGCGCAGAAACAGAAATCCCTAAAATGTTACCCCACTGGGAGTGAAGCAGACCGCAACGTCACCGCAAGGGCAGCAGAGTCACGGCTAGGAATAATTGTCTTAATTCAAGAATAATTTCAGATTTGGTAATCGCAGCACACAATAAGCTATTTGTGTCTGTCCAGGCCCGTTTTTGTCTTGACATGAATCACATAATGGCTCCTGGCTTTGCTAAACTCATTATTCTGTGCCGTTCAGTGGTTTTGGCAGAGAGCACTGCTTGGAATGACAGAGCTGTCAACCCCCACAGAGATTACATTCTGATTTTCTCTTCTTTGTCTGGATGTAGATGTGTAGATTATAATTATAGTTTAAATAATTCCTAAAAAAGAAAGAGATCATTCAAGTGGGACATTTGTGACTTACAAAGTTCGGAGTTTGGGCATGTGGTTGAAGCTGGAGACAGGAATGCTGCTGATGTTGTTGTTGTTCAGCGTTCTGCGGAAAGAAAGGAGCAAAGCAGTTTGATTGTCAGTAGAGTTGTTAAGACAAGCTTTCTCTTTTACATCTCATTAGATCTATGTCTAGTCCACCTTTTTTTGTCTTTCTGGGTCCCACTGGGAATATACCACCTCATTTCACACAGATGGGAAGCCCTTGCACCTCCTACACACACACACGCAGTCATGCATGCAAATATGCACACACTCTTATGAGTCTGATCACAAGCGTTATAAAGGTAGCATGCACACGCACACACACCCCCACACACATCTCTATAGAACCTGGGGCATCAGCTGCAGAGAGAGAATCGGGTCATTTCAATCTGCCTAATAACCTTTTGCTATTTTTCAACCTTCTCCTCCTGTCAACACCCGCTGTTCTCCTCCCCCCTACAAAATCCATCTGAATGACCCTCTCTGACCTTTTACACCATCATCAGAAGACTATCAATACTTTAATTAAGGCATGCAAGCAGCTTTCTGCATTTCGTCTTCTTTTACTACCTCCTTAATCCCACACAGCTGTCTTTAAACATCAGAATAAAAAGCTTTCAAGCGCGGTTGTTCCCCCCTTTTCACTGTTGGTCCGCATTGTTTAAGAAGGAGATCCCCAACAGAGGCTTGTAATTACACTTTGTTTTAAAGGACATGATTAACTAGATGTTGAAGATCAGCACGGACGGCTAATCTGGGTGTGTCTTTTGAACATGCCGATAAGAGGAGCCTCCCTCCCCTCGTCAGATGGCATGCTCTGGGCTAGATGGGCCGTTGGTGGAGGTGGGGCAGTGGGTGGGTTACTGGGTGTTAATGTGATGGAGTAGAACCCTGCTGTCAGCTGTGACTAAATGGAGCTTTATGTCACAAACCCCCTTTATAAAACCCGCAGGGGGCATTTTGGAATATTATGCGAAGCCAGTGCCATACGTATTAGTTGCGGTAATTAGCAAGACACAAAAATGTCTTAATTCAACTAAGTGCTTTAATAGGATAAGGCAGCGTTAAGCTAGGCAAATAGCATCAGATCAGGGACTTACAGTACTTCCAGGCCTCTCAGAGCTCTGAAGGCTCCATCCTCGACGCAGCTGATGTGGTTTTTATCCAGCTGCCTGTGGTGGAGAAACACAGAAGAGACATAATATTTACATCTCCCCACAGAGTACTTGTAATCATTGATACAGTAAGTTGTGCTCTAATGCACTATGGCTAATCAATACAGGTTCAGTCATCTCAGCTCATGTAATCCCCCAGAGGAGCAGACGTGAACATTAACGACTGTTTATGCACATCGATGCAAGTCATAAATCCATGTGAGCGCCTGTGTTTGTGCATAAACCCCATCAAAGATGTAAATCACAGCCGTCGTTGGGGAGGAAGTGAGTGGACTCAATCACTGAGACCTAGTCCACTGAATATGCATGCACACACCAGCAACCAGGCAATGCTTTACTCTCTTGATAGGCCATTAGGGTGACCAGATAAAATGTTAACACTCTGCAATTAAACTAAGTGAGTTGTGAACGGGGAGCACATATTTTCAGCTCACTTACTAGTAATTTAATTTGATGGATTTATCCAGTACTTTACCGACACTGGTGTCAAGATCTTTCAAAAATGAGTGCGTGCAGGGTAATTAATCTGTCAGTCATTAGCAAAACAGCCATACAATTTAAGATATTTGTTAACATTCAGTTGATGCTACACACTTGTAATATAAATTCCTACTACATGTGTGTACATACATATGAATAGAAAGACACATAACCTGCTTATACACAAAAATTACTTCTATTTCCTCCCTGAAATGATCTTTTGTTATAAATTGTGCTAATCACACACAGATCAGAAGCAAAAGACCATGTAAGAGAAGCTGGCTGATATTGATAAGAGTGTATCATTATCCAATAACTATTGTACTGATATATGCTGTAAGGCCACTCAGTGAAGAAGAAGCCATTACTCAACAAACAACATAAAATACGATTACAGTTTGCAAAGGCATCCATGGAAAACAACTGTAGTTTTTGAAGAAACATCCTGTGTTCGGATGAAACAAAATAGGAAACAGTCATAATAACTGTTGTCACATATGATGGAAAAAGTGATTGGCTTGCAGGAGGAACTGCTTCTATTTACACAAAACCATCATCATCATGAGGTAAAAACATGTGGACTCTCAAGACATCAAAAAGGAAGTTAAAGCTTTTGACCAAGTGAGACTTTTAATTTGATGGTTACTTTAAGCACACCACAAAATCAACCAGGTTTAAGAAGAAAATGAATGTTTTGGAGAGACCAACACAAAGTCTCAGTCCAATAGAAAAGACTTACAAATGTGTGTGTGTGTGTGAGCGCATGGGAGTACACAAACCCAACACGAAGGACATGAATGTGAACTCCTGAATTTGAAGTTTGCTCAATAGTATGACATTGAGCGAATAATTTTAATTTTACCAATATTATAATATCCAAATATTACATTCGGAACACTATATCAGCTGAGCTTTTTATGCTCCTTAGTTGTAAATACCCCACAAACCAAACAACTTTGTTCAAAAGTTGTAAGCCTATGTGATCCATCATAATCCTCATATCAATATCATTTCCAGCACTTTGTTAAATAAATAAATAAATACTCCCATAAAATGTGATGCAAGTCCAGCATATTATCAGTCAACAAAAGCTCTTGAAACTAAATTATGTTTCTTATGTGTCTTAAAGTGTAATCTTTTGTTTTGGTGAATGACGGTGTGGTTATTCAATCAGTGAATTAACTTGTATGTTGAACATACAAAAATAATTGTTAATTTAAAAAGAAATGAACACCTCTAGTACTCACAGGTTTTTGATGTCTGTAGCTCCTCTGAATGCTTTTCGGGGGATAGATTGGATGAAGTTCTCACTGAGATCACTGTGAAAAAAAACAACAACAAAAAAACAGGTATGTTTAACACCTACAGTAAAGGTTTGCCTCAAGTGGTTCCTGAAGTCCAACAGAATGAGGCCACAATGTTTTTACAACTTGTTGTGCGAAAGTTCCTCTTGTGTGTTTTTAAGCGGGCATCTCAACAAACCACTTTTACTCTCTGAATAGCATTCTCCAGCTTTTAACTCCATCATCAGTGAGGTACTGAAAGCTAAGTGCAACAATTTCTCCCCCACGGTGTGCCTAACTACCCCGTGGTGTGGTCTCTGCACGCAGAGCTCTGCTCACACTGGAGGGGTATTTTATGGTGGTGTTATTCAGTGTTCCTCCATGTTATGATATGTTTAAGCTGGATGTAGTTTGAGGCTTAATGTCTGCCTGCACACAGACTAAACAGAGACAACAGGGCAGTGGCCTGTGCGGGGTTCTTTCAAGGTCCAGTAGGATGAACCTTTCAGGACACAGAGCCAACCATAGTTTTCGAGTTAGTTGGTGGGTTTTTATGTCCTTGACATCAGGTAGAAGTCAAGAATTTGAAAAGAATTATGTGGAAAGAAAAGGAAAATAAAAGAAGAGAGATGAAAAATCAAGCCAATATGTGTTTAACAAACAGATCCTTTTTGTCTGTCTCACACATACTTTGCAATGCTGTCAGAGAGGCTCCTGCCCCGACGAAGGTTCTCCCACAGATCCAAAACAGCACTTCTGGTCACCCACAGAGAAACTACAACCCAGCCCCAGAATCTGTGTAACCACACCATACCACTATTATAAATATAACTTTGTTAATTCCCACTAACTGTTCATGAGCACCACAGGATACGACGTTATGGAACAATAACATTCTGCCCCCGCCGTCTATGAGTCAGGCATTATTTCAATGGGACTCACAACGGGGAGTTAAACCCTACCACAGCAGAGTAGTTGAGTGATGTACCTAGTAAATGAAATATTTTCTTTTATGTATAGCACCACACAAGTTGTAAAAAAGAACCAAAAATTTAACTGGAATCTGTTTTAAATTTAAGAAGAAAATTTCTGAAACTGGGCCCCATTATGAATATGGATTATTTAAAAAACTATAGATATTTAAGAAAAAAATATAGATATTTAATTGTAATTACAATATATAAGACATTTTTACACTTAAACAGAACAAAGTCAGTTGACCAAAGTGCTGAATATGTAAATGTAATATAGGACTGTGCAACAAACTATTTATTCTCAATGTAAAGAATGTTATTATTCCATTGCAAACCATCACAAAAGTATATTTCTGTTCTTCTCGGATCTGTTTTTAATGAGTAGGAAGTTAATATGATGGTTTAAATGTAAAGAGAACTTAGCTGTTGTACAGAATCAACTGATTTTAAAATATTAACTCTCAATTTTGTAGTAATTTTGCCTCTTTTTAAATACTAACAGTTTTGCAGCAACTGCCCTCAGACACGTGTAGCGTGATCTCCCCTGTGTTTCTAATCTAAATAATTTTGATATCTGACAGGAAGCCTAGGAAAAATAATGATGCTTCTTTGATGTTCTTATAAAATAATCAAAAATCAGAAAACTCTACGATTTGCCAGATAATGCCCCAAGTACAAAAACTGTTCATGTTATCTTACTGGAAAGCTTTGGATTAGGAATGTACTGCTCGGCTTTTCTTCTTTGGCAATGATGAAAGTTGAATCATTCTGGTTCAATGTTTTCAGTATTGTTGCCTAACAAAGAAAACTTTTTCACAAAATCTTGAAGTGGGTCAGCACTGGTGAAATGCCAGATGCCATGGTTGGTACATGCATAAAGAATCCAGAGAGAGAAGATGAGACAAGGTCGAGACGCTGTGATGCAAGACAGGACAGGAAGGCTCTGATCATATGAATACAATGCTATGTGTGTAAGCAGTAAAAAATGAAAGTTCTTGGGTGGACTCCGCACACTAAAAACCCATAATCCTATTAGTACGCTCTAATAGGATTGGCAGGAGTGATCCATACACTCCCATTTATGGTGCTATTTGATTGGATTTGGAGCTCAGGTCGCAGGAGGTCACTTTAAAAATGTAAGTCTGACCAACAACAAAATAAAGGATATAGCCATGATTAAATTTCTGTACTTTTTATGCCAGAATACCTGCCTATTTTTTCTTTCCCCCTAATACTTTCTGTTACATCAAACAGCAGAATCATTGTGGTCTTGGTTTAGTTTCTGCCGTCTGTTCTGCGTCTCTAAAGAATTCAACACCGGCTTCTTCTCCTACAGAAGCCAGAGCAAAATTAAATTTAGCAAAAGAACGTTTCTGCATTTACACATTCTTAAAATGGCAAACAGAACATTTCTGTGGGAGACCATCATGCTGTATTTTACATACTCTGTGGTATCCTTAGCTGTTATTTTCTAAGCACAGCCCCAGCAGTGTGTCGGCTTTGAGATTTCTGACATAGCGGATTAGTTAGAAAGCTGATTTTGAGTGAAGCACTTATCCCTTCGAAATCAGACACAACTATAAGAGAACACTAACCACAAACAGGCATATTGGTCACTATGGTCTCTGAAACTAAAGTCGGACTCCTAATCAAATGTTGCAATTTTACAGCAAAGACCAAAAAACTCCATAGCTTTTGCATTGTAACAGCCAAGTTTAAAAAAGTGAGCAATAGCAAAGAAAAAAAAAAAATGATTTTTTTCCCCCCATCTGAGCCTCTGGCCAATGTAGATTTTTTCAAAAAATGTAAGTCTACATGCATCCGGTTAGCTAACCTGAGGGCAATATCTTTGTGAAATACTGCAGGAGCACACAAAGTTAAGCATCAGAAGCAGGAGCAGAGGTCATCACCTCCAGATGTCACAAAACTTGCACAGCTCTGTTCAGGGTGAAAAGTCTCACAGAAACCATCAGCACCTTGCAACACTTTCCTCGTACTCCCCACATTCACTCATTACCAAGCAATGAGTCCCAGTCCGGCCCTCCATCCAGAGTAAGTAATGGTGTCCTGTACCCAGCATACTTGTGAGTCATTTATGATTGCAAGTGTGTGAACCACAAAAAGTGAGTACTGTTACGCCATCCTTTACACTGGACCTGACATAAATTCACCTCATTCCACAGCATACCTTGCAGGTGGGCAGTTAGTTCATTATGCAGCCTGGCGTTTTGCTCACAGTTCATTCCCATTGTTACCCTAATGATGGGGGGTAGCACACATGTGTTCAAGTGAATGAGCTTCAGCACTGAAATACTCCAGTTGCATTTTCAAGACTTAAATTTCCAAAGATGATATCATTTAACCAGTGCATAGTGTTCTAATATTAAACCCAGCTACTGTTTTACACCAAACCCAACAAAGACCTGGGACAATTAGCAAATGTTATCAGACATAGCTCAAGGCGTTTAGTCTGGTGATTTGCTGCACACTGAATTTCTGGTTCCTGTCTGATTCCCATCATTAACCTCTAATTCCTGTCTCAATACACATAATAATAATTCCCTAGAATGCCTATGGTGCCATAATAATATTCACACCAGTCATAAAATTGGATTAAAGACATTAGCAAAGCATTTTCTGCCTAGGCAATCATTAGTAGTTTCAGTAGGTGCTTCAGCTGTGCGGTAATCCCGCTATCAGATTTTTCTGGTTTAAATGTTTAAAGGCTTTGGGCTGCGTGAACTGAAGTCTGCAAACTACAATTACATATCAAAACACATGCCTGCATATGAACACCAACAATTGCCCCTTTCTTATATATATATATATATATATATATATATATATATATATATATATATATATATATATATATATATATATATATATATATATATATATATATATATATATATATATATATATATATATTGTTTCAAAACACATTTAATGTGCTTTGATCTGAACCCAATCCCATTACAGCTCTGACTGCATGTTCAGTGTCATTGCCCTGGAAGCTAAACTACTACCTGGCTGCAGGCTATATAAGGTTTTCTTTCACTATTGCCCTGAATTTAGTATCATCCATCTTCTCAGTGACTAACCAGTTTGCTCACTGCCACTAAACAAAATCCTCCCCACAGTATAATGCTGCCTTCAGCATGTAACTCCATTACTTAAACAGGATTTCTGTTCCTTAAAGAATGCTTTTTATGTTAGCCAGAAATGATCTTTATTCCTGATCTATCTACTGTGTCCGTTGCTCTTTATGTTTTTATTTATTTGTCAACCACTATTCCTTACCACATCTCTGAAGAATTCACAATAAATTTTATTCACCTTGAGTTTGAATTATTTTTAGGAGTAGTCTATTTACTAATTAGGTGATTTCTGAATTGATTGCGTTCACTAGATTTTAAATAAAGGTATCAGAGTAAATGTCTACTGCCCTTTTTAGACTTTACTTCGCAAATGTACAGACAACATGTTGATCTATTCAAGAAAATTAAGGCTTGAGTTAGTAACATTTCCAAAATGTGAAAAACTACAAAGGGAGTTGATATTTTTGGTAACCAATTTATTTTATGGATAAACGAAGCCCATTGTTAGCTTGTCATTGCTGGCTTGTTTTTTGTTCAGTAAGTGAATTAATTTTGTAGACTAAGGTTTTTCCTGTTTGCTCAGTGCTTGTCTGAAGTCATGCAATTTGATTTCAAACTCAAAGCAGAAAAACTGTAGCTGACTAAAACTCTGAAAAACCTGACATCCACATTTATACATGATTTCCTTGTGCATTTCACCCTTATTTCATCACTCTGTTGAAATTGGTACTTACAGGTCCAGACAGGGAAGCATTGACAACATTTTAATTTGATTTAAAGACTCAGTGAAATGTCTTCAGTAAACCTAAACCTTATCTGTGGAGGACAACATTTCATACAATTCAGCAGCATGTACAGAAAGTGTAAGTGCTTTCCCATTCCTTGTTGCAATTGCATGATAAAAAGATGTTTATTTTAGTCAAATGCTTTTAGTACTTCTTAATTTTATTCTTCCATCTAGAGATAGGGGAAAAAAGAAGTGGAATGTGTTTGATTACTTACTCATTAGGAGAGTTAATGAGGTGTGTGAGAGCTGTTAAAAGAATGGCAGTATGCTGCCACTAAACGCTAACTGCCTTCTTCCTCTCTGCACGGTAAAAGCTCACAAGTAGTTACACACATAAACAACCACATTTACAAAGTGTTTGCCTTCAGAGAAAAGCTGCTTGGGCTGGAAATGATTCAAAATAATATCTCAATGTCCAACTGTGGAATAGAACACTGACACATCAAAAATAAACAAATCAAACTGTTCTACAGTTTCAAAAGAAGTCTGTATCCATGGTGCTGTACAAATTAAGATGGCTCCAATATTGTGCTTTGATAATTTTTGGACACATGGAAAATAAAAGTAAAAAAAAATAAAAACGGTGTTAAAAGCAAAAGCTAACATTTAACCCCTTTCTCTGATTATCCCTCTCCACAGACCATGGTAGACAATAACAATAGTTTTTTCTTCTTTGAGAAAAGTGTATTGCCTCTATAAAATACTGATCAAAACACCTAGAAATGGACAGAAAAGTGAAAAGTTTCTTTGCTTGGCTCTGACTTGATGAAAAGTGGTGTCTTCCTGTCAGTGGAGATGCTGCAGCTTATGCAACCCACTCAGTAAAGAGTCTAATGCAAAATGAAAAAGCAGCAAAGGAAAAAGTGAAGAGAGGTAGTTATGAGCTGGAACTCTTAAATTGTTTGTTGTGCTGCTAGATGCCTGTATGAGTGCCTGTTGTTCCTTGGTCAAGTAACAAACCAAAAGAAAAAACATAAAAATAGTAAACAGATGACAAAACATCATTATTTTGGAAACATTTATATGGTTTGAATTAAAAAGACAAGTAAACAACATCTTTGGTAAGATGGAAAAGAAGGAAAGTGTAAAGAGCGGGGATAACAGAAAGAGAACGAGGTGAGAAGCATAGATTGATGCTGCAGGGCTTCTGGGTTCTTGCCAAAGCATGGCCTTGCATGTGTTTGTATTTGTGTGGCCCACAGAGAGTGACTGTGTGCAGCAAGGAGGATCCATGCTTTCCCTCTTACCCCCATGTCTTTCTCTTAAAAAAATACATTTCTCTCCACACCTTGACTTTTATCTCAATTCCTCCTTGAAACAAATGATAGACGAGCCTTCTAGCTCCTTTTCCCTTCATTTGTTTGCTCCCGTGTACAGCAGATGTTTTGCACCTCCATAATCCCAACAAGAGAGCCAGACACAACCATTATGATCACCATGATTACCAGTATCCGCCAGAGGTCAAACAAAGTATTAAAGTCTCAAAACAGTAATCCATGTTCACAGACATTATTCTGGGCAGGCACGCCCATTTGTGCAGCTTTTATTAAGGGAAGAAAAGACAGTTTGCTTTAGGAAAACTCAGACATAGAAATTCAGGAGAGAAAATGTCACTGTGCTGCTTCTTGTTTTAGATGGTGTACAGACTCTATAATGGACCAAAATGCAAAACAAATTCTGTATTTATACAGAATGAGGCGAGGCTCAATAGCTCATGTTCGCCTTTGTGGCTTTTGTTTTCCTTTGAAAGATTATCCAACACTTGTCAACCAAACCAAGTATAAACAGTCAATCAATGGGAAGAACTGTATGGTAATGCTCTAGTTTTTATTTATCTACATAAGTCATAAGTACATAAGTCAGCATTCTAAGATTTAAAAAAACTTTTACATTTTTAATCATTTTATAAATAAAACTCTGACACTGTAAATTTCATTTTGAATAAATCAGATATATAAACTAAACACCCACTTCAATAGTGAGGGTCACCAGCCCATGTAACAGGCAAATCAATAGTGTGAAATTAAATCAGTAAATCAGTAAATACTGTTTGGAGATTTTGGTGAGCTACAGAATTTTGCAAATTAACTATATTTTTATTAATAAACACATTGGCAACCTGGACAGTGGTGGAAACTTAGTGTAATAGCTAAAAAAAAAAGTGACTCTTAATTGATAATATTATGACTGTTAGCTAAAGTCTTACTGACCTTGTTCAGCTTCAAATGCACTATAAATTATTTATGTTTTGACCTCCTTTAGTATATGGGGCAAATTCACCAGCATTGTTATTTTTATTTTCAAATGTCTATTCTTTCAAAGGTCCTTGGATTCAAATGTAAATTTACTTATGAGTTGCAGAGTTTCTGTGTTGCTCTTAATTAAAAGTACTTTGAACAGATGTTCCACAAATAACTGCAGTCCAAGAATAATTTTTCAAGTTGTACCATAAGGCTCTCCGTTGGTTTCAAGAGCGTTGATGTTTTTGCAATTGGAAATATTTCCCAACAGATGAACTTGGCTTTCTCGTGAGCAATGGAGAAGTGTAGATTTTTTTGTTTGTTTGTTTGTTTTGTTTTGTAGCCAGCTGTCCAGCAGTGTGAAGCAACATGTAAGGAAGAGGCTGAGCTTAATACAGTTGCAGAAAACACTAGTTATGCTGGCACTCTGTCTTGCATCACAATAAAATGTCTTCAAACAGTACGAACGATGTGACCATAATTCTTTAAAACCTTGGTATTCCTTGATACTGCTTGCCCAAAACCTCTTTTGATGTACTCTGAAGATTAAAACAGCTTTTGTTTCCCATCTGTGGAATTTCCTTACTTTTTTTAAGGGACACACTGTCGCAACCAGCACCTAACAAAAATGTTTTAGAAAGCCAAAAAAACTGGTCTTTAAGATCTCTCAAAAAGATTACAAAAACATTTGCCTCCATGCAAGCCAAATATAAAGAAATTGCACAGTAGTGTATGTCATCAAGCTGTTATCAAATTCCAGCAGACCTCACATGAAGCTATGCCATAGTTCCCACTGACTATGGCAACACATTCAACTCTTCAGTGTCCTGGATTTCTACACATGCCAAAAGGGAAAATAAGAGTCAGTGTGGAAACATCTCAAGAGTACTTGTGATTGATTCTGACGATGAAAAATAAAGCCAAAATAACACTCTTTGTCTCCTGTTTTCTCATCACTATCATAGTACATGACCAAACCAACAAACTGCCTCTTTTTGATGGGACCTAAAGGGGATTTCATGGATGGAGTGCACTCTAATCATCTACAGTCACAAATCAATGAGAAACACACATCGCTCACAGACGGGAACACTCACGACCACCAAGAGAAAACACAGTGTCAGTGGAACTTATCGAGTCCACATGAGGGCTGACAGACACGCACATACACTAACATACTGAGACTCAAGACAGAGTTGGTTAAACAGCTGCCCACATCTCCTCTTTCACTAAAAATGATTCATGATGTCTGTGTGTCTCTGTCAGCTTTTAAAGTCCAATGTGAGCGCATACATTTGCCTACCACCCGGCAAGCAAATCTATGCTTTTTCCAAGCTCATGATTCCCTTCTAATATTATATCTACTTGGGTTTTTGAGTCTGCCTAGGAAATTTGTTCACAGTACAGCAGAATGATAAGGTATGACTGAGCACCACGGATCATGATGACACTTAAAAGCACTACAGATGTATGGCAGGATATGAGATCTCTGAGCTTTGCACTTGAGGAAAACCAAGGCCTCTCCATCCATCATGTTATTTACTTTCTGGACAATATTAGAAAACCTTATAAAGAAAGGAGAGAACAGGCCTCTCAACAGGTCCATTATCACTGCTATTACCTCTCTCTACATTAGCCAGGAGGCTCCCGTCAGCCCAGAAAAAAATTATTCCCATCTCTGAGAGTAGCCTGGAAATCATTTTGTTAGATTGCACTAATGTTTTGAACAGAGTCAGAGCGTGAGTAAAAAGGGAAGGAGGAATCCATTTAGAAGGACAACAATGTAAAGCTGGTTGGTAATTTTCTCTCTCTCTTGTGTGGTCTTACTAAACTGGTTAAACGTGCCTCTTTGTGAACGGTTGGCTACCTAGAAAGTGGAAAACCGATCCCAAAGATCGGATGACAGCTTTTCCTGGAAGCGCTGGTCTGAGGTCAGTGTTATTGAGCCACTGTGATGACAGATCCACCACACCTAACCGCAGGCAGCTGATAGTAGATCAGACAACTTCCAGAAAAACACATGTTCAGAAGCTGTGTCAATCAAGACAAAACGCAAACACTTAAGACATTTAACTCAATCCAAAAAAAGACAAAAGAATATATACATATATTTGATGAGTCCACAGCAAAATGAGCCCCACTGAAGGCTATATTCTTCCCCTTAGAGTCAAACTCTCCTCAATCCTCCAGAGTGACTGAAATTGAGAGTGAAACCCGGCATTACTTTAAATATTTGCAGTCACCACCACAGATGGAAAGTATCAGTAGGGTGAGAGGAGAGAAGAAGAGGAGAGGACTAAGCCAGAGGCAAGGTGAGCAAAGAGGTTACCTTTATGTTCGTTCTCTTTCTGAATCCCTCTGGAAGTTAAAGGCAAAAGGTGCCTTGAGCTACATGCCTAGAGTAAGTCAAGGACACCAAGTCTAAACAAAGGAACGCAAGTAATAAAAGAAAAGAAAACTCTTAAGCAGCAGTTACACTGTTTTCTACCTTTAGGTTAGAAACTGGTTTAGGTTAGATGTAGAGTTAGGGACCGGGGTAGACCATATAAATTAATGAAAAATGAAGGGAAGTCAATTCAATATTTTTGAGAAGACAGAAAGATGCAATATGCTTGTGTGTGTGTGTGTGTGCGTGTGTGTGCATCTGTGTCTATTCGGGGGGTACGGTGTTTTTTTTTAACAGATTCACATGCTTTGTTTGTGAGAAGATGGCTGAGACTGGCAGAGGACAATAAAGACGGTCCCAGCTGTGTTGTAGTGGGTGGGATTCGTCCTGAGAAAAAGTGCTTAACAATGGACATCAGTGCCTGTTTGGGATGTTTACCCTGTTCTCTACGCTGCTGCTGAATACCCTCATCCTCCCACACTGACAGCCCACATACAGCATGGACAAGGGATTGAGTGATGGAGACTGAGCAACTACCACTCAGTAAAACACACAGAAAGGGTTTCTGCTGGCAGTGTCAGAAAATGTACAATAACCAACAACATGATAATAGCGACAGTTTTTGCAATTAACTGATACAGACTGTTTCATAGGAAACTAGCAACACTGAGGTTGTTTAAGCTGCTTCTGAAAGAAAAAATAACAAGATTAAGTTTCTGTAAAATTCTCCGTTTTGGTTTTTAAAAAAAATCTTCTTTGAATTTGTCTGGCAACACAAACCTTGGAATTTACACTTCAACAACCTTTTGCAACCACATTCAACTTTCTCTCTAGACTACAACCTTTGACAGTTTCTTCAATTCATTATGCATTGTGTTTTAGTCTCTGGCACTTCTTAAAGTAATTTTGAAGCATAGCATACGGCCTTGAGGTATATCCATTAATGAGTGACCAGCCTGCAGCAGCAGATGTGATCTGCAATGCTCCAGAGATGAGGCCAGACTACGCTTTCAGGATTAATGAACCCTTGCAGAGGTGCAGCCGTAGGCATGAATCTGGCCCCACAGTGGTCCAATACACACCCACTCACCAAAAAAAAAAAAAAAAAAAAAAAAAAAAAAAAACCTTGAATGAAAGACATGTTTCTTTCCTTTTCTGGCAGAGTCCAAAACAATCCAGTTTGTAGCACATTCATCATTACTCACATACATTAGCATAAAGTCTTATTACCCCCAGGGCTGGGGATCATTTGCTAATGATAGGTGCATGCCAGCACAGTTAGCATACAGTCGCTGTCCAGATGCGACCAATACCTTTAGATTGACGGCTAAAATGAAGACAGCTCTTCGAAGAAAAGCAAATAAAGTAACTTTCTGTCCCATGTAAACACTAAATCAAGCTAAACCAACATGTGTCTGTTCCTGCTTGTGTAATCTTGTCTGATAGCATGTGTCTTTGTAAATTCCTGCAAGCAATTTCATTGCTATAAGTTCTGCATGGATGCTGATGTGTAGCCCAGGGCCTGGAACACGAAGGTTATTGTGTGTTTGGTGTGTGTCAGGGAGACTGTCAAAGTCTGTGTGTCAAAAAGCCAGCCTGGCACTCACTAAAGGAGCAACTGCCAAAGCAGGGGGCATGAAATTAAAACTCATCACCCAAGAAAGAGCGGACAAAATAAGTCATAGAGAGGAGGTGGAGTAGAAAAAGGAAGCAGAGGAAGCATGGAGGAGAAACAAAGGATAATAAAGATGCAGACAGGACGCAATAGGCAATATAAAATCACCCAGGTCAAAGAAGGAAACAAAAGAAATTTGCAGCAGTCGAATGGAAATGTGCTCTGCATCAGTGACGCCTGCTGTTAGTCTTCTATATCTGTGGAAGGAAAAAAAGAGATCTGGAAAAGCACTTCTCAAACTATAGGAAAACCACAAGAAAGACTGTCAACTTTTTGGGAGAAAAAGAGCTGCTGACCCTCAGAACTTCAAGCCATACATCACCGTACGTGTTGACTTGCCTTGTTGCCAGACATACATTTGGTTTCTGTTTCTTGTAATGGAAGGATATCACCCCACTGGTTTAGAGCTAATCAACACACACATATTCTATGTGTATGTAGGCGTCCTACCTACAATTTTCAACTCTGACCTCAGGAAAGAGCAGGAAGCCCCAAGAGGCTATGATGGATTTGCCAGAATCAACGAATGTGTACACGCGAGTAACATTTGTATGCTCACCTGACAATGCTTCATCCTGCAGCTCAACATATTTATTTATGTTTTTTGCAACATTCTTCCGCTCAGAGAAAACCAATCATCCAGTGATGCATTTTATTGGTACAGAGGTGTTTACTGAGAAAATAATACACGCAGAAGTTATCCTGCAGTGCAGTCAGACAAATGGCTGGGAATAGGCAGCCAGACGTCCTCATCAGGCAGTTTCTGTCTCACGCCAGCACTGACCTTTCACCCCGGCTCTATGAGTCAGGCTGGGAGAGCCGTGAGCGTGACCAATCCATTAGACTGCTCTGACAAGGATGAGGGTGACATCTGAACCCCCAGAGGCAAGGGAGGGACGGAGCGTGCAAATAGGAGGACTAATAAGGAGCTGGATGCTGTATAACTTTAATGACTGATTGGTTTTATTTCAGCTATACTTTCAGTTTAGCTTTGAATACTGGATTGAGTATTCAAGCTGTTTTATTTTCAGAACATAAATTGTTTATTGGTACACAAGGCATAATCAAAATATCAGGCAAAATGTTAATGGAGCATTTGCCTCTACTAGAAAAGTACTTTAGACTGCAGATGCACTGATCAGAGATTCTGTGACCAATTTGAAGTCACTAATTTTGTGAACTTTCAGTTCCAGCATGAATTGAAAAGGTAAACCTAACAGTAAAATCTTTAAAAATAAAATAAAATAATTATTTTGAAAAAGGGTTGCATCCAGGTTTAGAGACGGAGGTGTCAGACAAAAACCCCAACAGGAAAGACTAATTGTCTTTCTCATTAACTCTTGAGCAAGACATATTATAGCTTTCTATTTTTTTCTGCATAAAGTTGAAGTTGTTCGACATCACATGATATTCAACTTTGTTCTCTTTTAGAGTCATGTTATGTGGGAGAACCTTTATATGTTGGGTTGTGAAGTCATAATTTTATTTACTTTGATTTCAAAGGAAATTAAAGCTGCATTTCATTTATTAACAATTCACACAGTAAGAGAAAGAGCTGTCAGTATTACACAGCTCTGCACTTAAACATATTTTTTGAAAAAGAAAGACAAGATGCGACCCAAAAACAGACAGATTTTAGGTTAATGCAATACGTTCCAGATCTTACATTCAAAATGTATATTTAGTGAATAAACATGACTGTGACTTTCTCTCCAGTCATGATGTTTTCAATTATATATATACATATATATATATAAAGCCTCAATCTTCCAAATACTTGCTGAAAATTCTAATTAGTGCAATGTCTTAACGAGTTAGGAAAGATTTGGAAGCTTCAATAACAGCAGGGATTTGTTGTTTCAAGCTGGAAAAGGAGACCTTGGCAGGAAATGAAGGAAGGAGTCACTGTGTATATAAAGGAGGTGGGGAAGAGAAGAGCTTTTAAGGATGAGCAAATGAGAGTGAAAACGTTTTTTGGGAATGCTTTTGTCTCTGTTTGCTAATATTTGCTCTTAGATTTAGCTTTTCCCCCTTTGCTTGCTGTTGACAGACAGGAACAAAAAGAGAGATAGCCAGATGGTTACCTAGTAGCCAGACTTTTGTGCTTAAATCCGTGAGTATGTGAGTGCAGTTGACAGGTTTCCAAGCAGCAAGTGGTGAGCACTGGCAGAAAGTATCACATGTGAGAATCTGGTTTACCACTCAAAGGTCCATGAGGTAAAACCTCCTTTAAACTGACTTGAATGGGAAAAGACCGCTTGCACAAAGGAGAGAGAGAAGAGACAATGAGAAAAGGATGGAGACGTTCAGATTTCTTCCATATGGTGCCATGATCCTCTTTAAATCCTCTGTGTCCTCCCCACGGCCCTCTCGTCTCATGGGGTGTCCGGGGTTGGGGCAGCCTGGGTGTCTGCCTAAAGGCCAGTCTCACAGCAGGCCAGTCTTTACAGCAGTACTTTGATGTCTTTGTGGTGAAACACCTTGCCTCATGTCCACGCTCATTAACTTTGTCAATGACAGATCAATGTGAGCCTGCTGAATACATATTGCAGCGACGGACAGAACCTTCAGTCATGATGGCACCTACTTAAAAACAAAAGCAGGAAAGATGTGGCTCTGCTTAACACCATGCATATGCCGGCTTCCTGTGGCTTCCTGTGCTCTGAGACAGCAGTCACATCTCTCTACATCCTGTAGGCCACAGTTTATTAAATAAAACATCCAGGCCTCTGGATGTAGTGTACTTTAATGTCACAGAGACAAATAGTGTATAGGTAGATTCATGAAAGTATGTCAGGATTGTTTTTAGAACATGATCGATTTCATTTGGATGTGAAGTTTGCTGTCGGCTGTTTCAAGGATATTACCTTTGACATTTTTAACTGGTTTTACTTCCAACTGCAGCACATTCATTGTTGAATTTAACTTCATTTCTCTTTTTTTCTGGCTACTATAGAAAGGATCATTCTGGTTGGACCTTTTTTGGCCTCAAGCCTTGAACATCTCACAAAAAGCTGCACTAAAGCAATCCAAAAATATAAAAAGTGTGGCCCAACTGCAAACCTTCTAAGACATTGATGTTCACCGAAACTGACTAGAGAAAACCCATCGTAACTCTGGAGAAGCAGCAGGAATCCACAACTTATGTACAAAATCTGTTGACAGGACAACTATTGGAGTTGATAACAATCCTTTTTGCAATTTGCACCAAGTCATGCAGTCGCAACAAACATGTGGACGAAAGTGATTTGGTCAGATGAGACCTAAAGAGAATTTTTTGACCCAGCATCAAAACACTGTGTGACAAAAGTAACAGAGCTCATCACACTAAAGACATAATCTCCATTGTAGAAAATTGGGGTGGCAGGATATCGTTGTAGGTTTACTTTTTTACAGCAGGGACAGGGAAGCTGGGTAGAGTTGAAATGAATGTGAATGCAAATGATGGTAACAATACATTTGAAGGCACTGAAACTACTACTGCTCATATTGTTGGTGACTAAAGTCCTACATTGGAGAAAAAAAGTTGAATGAAATTGAAACTGAGTACTTTTGATTTATGAAAGAATCTTCATGCAATATTAGGAGCCCAATAAAAATAGTTTTAACAAATTCTAAATAAGATCAGATATCTGAAAAACCTATCAATAAATAAGGAAGTATCCATTATAAACCCGACTCATATCAGAATACAGACTAAACAGCAAGGTCAAGCCTCCCTGGGCCATTTAAGGTCATTGTTTTTATCCAGACATTTCAGAAACCAGGAAATATAAACTATGATCCGTCAACGTCAAACATGCAACTTTTGCTGTCATCATCATATTTTTTTCACAAGCTAACCAAAATTCACTGAAATACTTTTGCATCCTCCAATATTGTTCCTTGCCCACACATTCCTCATATTTACATAAAATCACTTTATAGATAGTTCTTCGTATACATTTAATCCTCCCACGCATCAACGTAACACATTGATGCACGCACACACACAAACACAAAAGCTCGTACACACAAACATCTGCAGCCAGAGAGATCATCTGAACTCTAAATATTTAAAAAGCCTATTCCTCTGCCTGTAATTAAAACCACTGCAGCATTTCAGAGTCGTATCCCCTACCACCACCCCGTCTCTCTCCCTCTGGATCCTTGTCTGTTATTCTTCCTTCCTCCATTTTGACCTTTGCTTTTGTTGCTTAGAAATAGGATTTGTGAAAATCTTCCCAAAGCAATAAAACTGTGGGAAACCTCTGTGTGACAGCTAATGTGGTTTTATTTATCAGTAAAAAGAGAAGTTAAAGTATTTCATTCTGATGCGATGCGGTCACCACTCTTGAAGAAACAATCGACTTTCCTGAGACAAGTAATGATATGTTGGGTAGTTCCACAATGCAAACATGGGATCTGTGAGTCAGCGCCATGCGCTGTTTGGCCACAAAACGAGGGGGCTGCTGTCGTGTCCGGGCTTGCGAAAGACACCGGGGCTAAATCTCCTGCTGCTTCCTCCCATTAGAATTCTCCCAAATCCCACCTTTATCGGTGTGTTTGCTCTGTGGAGCTCACTAATGCTCTCCAGCTTCTCTCACAAGGCAGGTGTTTATATGCATGTGTGAGAGTGTTTGCTTTGGCCTGCTCTGCCATGCTTTCCAAGCTGTCGCCATCGGTGTGGAGGGAGGGTAAGAAGGTCTGTAAGGCAGGGGAGACGGACACATTCAAACAGAGGAGTTCCTGGAAAGGAACGCATTCAGTTTAGTTCAGTTTTTCGACGCTTCAGACGCTGTCGGTGCAGCGTGCACGTGTGTGTGTGGAGTTGTAAACAAGCACTTCTCATGAAGTGAGGATGGTCTAGAGAGAGCTGCTCTCATTTCAAACATCATTTATTTATTACACCCCTGTGTGCGAGACTCACGCGCAGACACAAACACATGCGGTGACAGAAATTCTGCAGTTTATTCCACCACGCTCCAGCGATCAACCTCATTCCCTTTCCACCCCCTCTGTCCTTCCTTTCTTCCCTAAAAATCAATGGAGTGTTTTGTCACCCAAAGCTGTGTTTCGTGCAATATTCATCTAAAGTGGGGGAAGGGGAGGGAGCGCTCATCTCATACTCAATGAATTTTCATAAACTCCACAAGGCACTGATTGGTAAATGAAGGACATCATGCTTGACACACATTAATACACGCATGCTAACGCACACCAAAAACCCCATTATCAAAGCATCAGGCGAGGCTTTGTTTGGTACTGCTAGAATTTGACAGTGATTTATGGAGAAAGGGAGTCACACTGCACCCTGATACACACAGAAACTCTAAGCAAGGTTACTAGTCCAAACATAGGCACAAAGAAAGGTTATTGCAAGAGCAACAAAGCCTCGCTGACAGCAATGCATGCTCTGGACCGGGGTCAACACCACATCAACGGCTTGATTCAGTAGACCCACTGCATCAATGCTTCGGCTGCATTCAATAAGCACCTTTGACAATTTCAGCGACTATGAATGTGCTGCTTGATTATTAAATGGCTTATTAATGATTCGTCTGAAAACGGAAACTATCTAAAGTTCTTTTCTACTGCATTGCCCTTGTGGTTTTGTCAGAGTGCTGAACCCTAAAAGGTCAGACACACCCTGCCTCCCAGCACAGGTATGCCATCCAAAGTGCCAGTCATATTTTTCCCCTCCTTCTGCAGAAACATGTTAGATCCGCTTCGTATCTGCTATCGGTTACAGCACAGGTGAGGACATCACATTCCTTCTGACTCATTCTGAGAGTTCAGCACACAAGGCAGTGATTTAGCAAGCAATTTGTGACGACTTTAGCTCCATGGCCACGTTTGGAACACACACATGCAAAAGCTGCAGGAGGAAAAAAACAAATTCCCAGGGGAATAGTTTTTTTTTTTCTTTTTTCTACCAGTGCACAGTGACTGCAGAGCTTTTCTGCAGTGCTTTGCAGAATCTACATGGGGGGTGCAATTTGTTTGTATGCACATTTTGTGCAGCGAAGTATACTTCAAGGCAAAACGGGCGATTAAAGGAGTGGGACAGGAAGAGGAGATAACAGTCACCTATAAAACTGAAATAGCAAATTAAAACACTGATGACTCACAAACACATTGCACTAACAGTAAGTCATCCTTAATGAAGCCTAATTTAAGAGGTAAAATACCACTGGATGGTTTTGCCTTTTGTTGCTAAAGGATCAAAGCATGAGTGAGTAAATGCAGGAATGCACAGCCAACACCAAGGTCACATCCGCTACTATATGAGTGCTGTAAAACAGAAGAATAGAGGATAGAATGGACCATTCCTCTCCATTTTACTCATTTCACCACTCTTACTCTCTTGATGAGTGCTTCAACGTTTTTTTGTTTTGTTTTGTTTTTTGTGCAGTAACACCATTGACTTGTCCATGTGTGTCAGGGTGTGTTTAGTTGAGGTTTGGAAAACCACTCCAGGCCTCTCCAAGAGCCCCTTTCCCTCTGTGTTGTGCAGACCAAAGAGAAACATCATTGAGGTGAAAGAAAAATACAGAGAAAGGGCGAGAAATGAAAGACAGAGCAGGTAAGAGTGGATGTAACAGTAGAGATATGTGAGAGACAGTGCTCTATTCAGTATTGTTTAACTGTGGCGTGCTGGGTGTTTGTTTCCTTAATTTCCTCTACAGAGTTTTA
This sequence comes from Gambusia affinis, assembly GCF_019740435.1. Lineage (NCBI taxonomy): Eukaryota > Metazoa > Chordata > Actinopteri > Cyprinodontiformes > Poeciliidae > Gambusia > Gambusia affinis. The sequence goes on from NC_057880.1 coordinate 14,803,567, forward strand.
CAGCAGCTCTTGTGTTTCACATTAATTATGTTTTCTTAGAGCTCCTCCGTGCCCCTCCCCCTTGCTGTTGACTGACAGCCTCCGCTGCCTCCTGGCCCAGCTCGGGTTGGCTTGGAGCAGGGGAGTGGGTGATTGAATGGGCTAATAAATAGTGAAGGAGGGGTTGGTCACACCCCACACTATTGTACCGGTGCTGTCACGCCTGACCCTTAACCAAACACATATAAATGCATGCACACACACACATACATGCAAGCTTGTGCGCTGTCGCACACAGATCTACACACCCACCTTCACATCACCTCTATCAGCCCTGACCCTGTACCGAATACGCCCCCCCCCACCCCATCAAATGAGGCCCCCAGCCATCACCTAGCAACCAAGGGAACAATGAGCTCCGAGGAGACGGAATGGGTTGAGCAAAGAGCAGGCTATTCTCCAGGGTATGGAGAGAGTGATGGAGAGATGGAAGCCAAGTTGGAGAGAGGAGGCGATGGAGGGTGATGGGAATGGTGTTAGGACACATCTTTAACCATGTCACAAAGAAGGTGCCTGCCTGGGAAACAAGGCAGTGCTTCTCTAACCCCGCAGGATGTCTACGTTCAGCTCTGCTCCACTCAGCTCACTTCACTTTTAAAATCGTACAGAGAGAAGGAAAACAAAGTCTAACTTCCACGTTTTTTTTTTTTCTCCCCTCAGGCCAGGTTAAAGGGAAGAACAGTGAAAGAAAAGTAAACTTCTGGACATACTGACATCTGGATGGAGAAATTACTTTCAATAAAACCAAGCAGATGTTTTGCTGATTTGATTGTTGACACAAGCATCTAAGATGTTGAATTTTTCTCTCTTATCAGATCTCTGCTCGATTGCTCATGAATGACATTAGCACAAATCTGTGACCATCTATCAACTTTCTATACGTAGAAACACAGGTAGGAAGGTGAATGAGGGTGCGCTGTGAGAGGAGCACCCCTCAGCATAACTCCGCCTATTCAGTCTCCATAGAAACTGTTAGGACCTGTATTATAAATAGAGATTAAATTGCACTGAAAAAGTTACATGCATGACTACCTCTAACATTAATGTTTAACCACCTTATGCTTCAGCCCTAGTTTAGATCAGTAAGACCTGTCATGGTTCTATTTTATTGCTAAATTACGTCAGCTTAGTAGCGTTTATAAAAATTAATAAAGATGCTTTAATTAAAATATACTGAGTGATGAGAAGGGGAGGAAAAGGAGAGAGAATAGCCAGTCACTGACCTTTAAAAACTTTTGATAAGGCTTGAAAGTGCTCCTCTGTTTTATAAAGTGAAACTGAGTTATATGGAGCTGAAGCTGAAGACTCTAATAACTTAAACGACAAGAAATCCTTGAGCTTGGATTTCCGATTCAATTTTTTTTAATTTTATATAACAACAAAGTATTTGTTAGTTAAATGTTTTACAAAAGGCTTTTATTACTATTACTTAGGTTAAGTGTAATGAAGAAGACCAGGACAATAGGAGAAGAAAAGATCCAGAAAAAAAAAGCTACGATAAACAAAAAGCTCCAAACATCATTGACATCACTGAAAAAAGCTCCAAACATCATTGACATCACTGACAAGTACAACTGATATTTCAGAAAGCAAAAGCTTTTAGATTGTTATTGTTCTCAGACAAGACAAACATGAAGTTTTAGGTTGTTCTCTTTCATAATTGTGCTTGTTGGAGCCTGCTGCAACTCATGAGAAATAGCAGAAGGCTTTGAGATGATGCTAAATACATCCTGACAACTTACCTCTGAACAAAGACGACTGATAGTTAGGAAGACGACATCCTGGAAAACAATTGTGATATGGAAATAATATATTTCTCAATATATTGCTTCAGAAATACATTATTTCTCAAATAACTTGCACACATTTGTGATGTGCTTATGAATAAAGTAGAAGCACAGTTGTTATTGTACATTCCATTAAAGTGTCTTAATGGAAGGTTGGGATCACTTGAGTACTAAATTCAGTTACTTAATTAATTCATAGAATACTGAAAATATTTCAAATATTTGTTCTTAGAGATTTGTCAAATATTTAACACAGTGGGGATTTTTATGGTATTTTTGCAACAAAATGAGAAATTCTGCTATCATTTCCACACTGACAATTTTTACTTCATGACATCATATATATTTAATACAAACAACATGAATAACTTGAAAACACAGTAACAAAACAGCCATGTCATATTAATAACAGAAATGTGGCCCAAGCTACACAACATAATTTCTGTCTGTGGGTCTAATGAAGGTGTCAGAGGGAGAGTAACAATGATCTGTGGCGTGGCTTATAGAGTCATACACTCTCTCACCCCCACACGCGCACGCACACGCACACACACACACACAGAGATGGTTGGAAAGATTTAAGGGGCTGAGCAAGACAGATTTAAGGAGCGATAATGTTCCTTCTAGGTGAAGTCAAAGAGCTTCAGGCATTGTTCAAACATCCTTCTATCTTCTTCTCCAACTTATTCAGATGGGAAACGTATAAAGTATTGACACTGTCTGGGAATAAGCCACAACGTAGCTATGGAAAAAAATTCAGATGAGTTTGTGTGGCTCTTATGTATTTCTGCCCTGTGCTGTTGTCCCGTTTAAAGTATCTGACCCTTTGCAGTCTGCAAATATCAGTAAAGGTCTCCGGCATAATGTATTAGACAGAGGAATGCTATAAGTTACATTCTGAAAGGTATGGCCCTTTGTCTGGTTTTCACACTGTCTGGACTTCATGGGAACCATTTGCATCCCCAGGTTTATGCCTGAGCTCTAGTCTATGAGCCACAATCATGTGAAGGACAATATCTAACTCTGCTACCACAGACCAGAGAAGACCCTCCAGCTATCTCCATTTACATCACCATATGAAAGGGTCTGCAAGCTCAGTATGACAGCCTGGGGCTCATCAGGTCTCCATGCTCTGGGCCTTTTCTTTTATATACTATAGAAGCAGGGCAAACTCAGTTAGGAGGAGGAAGGAGATCTCATACAGCCAGATGTTAAAAATATAGTTGGAGGAAATGTCAAAAGGAAATTGATAAAGAAGGTAGAACAAGGTAGATGGGGGAGATGTGAGGGACAATCATAAAGACCACAGAGAGAATAGAATAAAAATTGGAAAATCTAACAGACAGAATAGGTTTGCTTCCATCTCCAAACTGTGTTTCATCCTCTGCTGGGCCCCAGTGTCACCCAGGTTTTCTCCAGCAGAGACCAGCTTTGAAGTAATAATGGGGTTTTTGGCTAATGCTCTCCTGCAGGTGCCCCTGACTCCCTTTGCCTTTCAGTCTGCCAGTACAACCACAGAGATGAGAAGATATTGAGATCATTTAAAAGTCTAAAATGGGGCCAGTCTCTATCCTCTGTCCATTTTACTTTTTGCCAACCCCACTTAATCTTTCCCCACACCATTACCTACATTGGCTGCACATTTCCTGGACTGAATCGCAAAAGTGGATTTAAGCCATCAGTCCAAAATAGAGGAAAATCTCCAAAAGGTGAGAAACCACAAAAGACTCTTTGTATTCCTCTCTGGTGTCACCTTCATTTCTCTTTCACTGCTTGGTTCCTTCATCCTTTTATCTTTCATGCTGTGCCTTCCTCCTTGTCAATCAATACTCAGAGCTTCACTAATCTTTGTTCCCTTTGAGGTGTTGAATTGGTGTGACAAGTAAACACACATACCTCTGGTATCATCTTGGACTGTAACCCAGGCTTTAGGAAGATGTGTTCGGGTGGGGCAGGTGTGTGCATGTACAATCCAGTCAAACAGCAGGCTGGAGAAATCAATTCTATCCCCCAGCGAGTCTGTCTTAAACTAAACAAAGCGAGGAAGGAAATATGCTCCCCTGCACAGAGCAACACATTGTTGCTCACTGAAAGCCAAATCTTCACAACAAATTCTCACAAACACTCTTGAGGTAATGAGACATAGATCACATACAATGACAGCAGAAGGAGAGTGTAGCATAAATTAAGTGATACTGGTGGTATTTGCATTGGAATGGAGTGTTTTGTTAGTTTGCTGATCCTGTACAACCCCATATGCCTCTCTGCTGCAATACCAGCAGTTCACCAAAGATCATCTTCTGGTTTGTGAAAGGAAAACAGCTGAGGGAATGGAGAACTGTACAGAGGAATGTGACAAAAGGATCTACTGAGATCCAGCACTTCAAGGAATTATTAGAAATAAATATTACAGCAGATATTGTAAGGAAGATGACAATATCATATAATATTAAAAATGCTATAATATCTCTGTCTGTTCCACAAAATGGTATTTGGTTTCTGTCAGAACCTGATTCATCAGATAAAGTGAATGTAACCTGTTTTTCTGAACCCTGGACGTGAAGGAATGTTCTTCATTCCTTACAAATCTATGTTTCTCGTGTAAGACAGGAAATTTCCCTTTTCACATCTATTTGCTGTTAATGTTAGCATCATTCTCTATCAGTGGTATAATAAAGGGCTATTTTACAGTTTTTAATGATTGTAGACTCTTATAGATCTGTTCTAGTCTTAAATAAAATATAAAATACAGTGACTAATCAAACCAGAAACATCTCAGTGTACACTAAAAATATTCTGTAAAACAATTTTAAAAATTGTGGGGTGTTTTTAAACACATTCAATGGTATATTTTTTGGCTTTAGGATCACATTAGTACCAGAGTAGCACACAAACTGCAACATAAGAACATTTAAGGCCAGGAGTGGAATTTTTTTATACTTACTACAAAAACAGTTTTCAGTTAACTGACAAAAATGCACTGTATTTTTTTAAACAGCCATCTTTGAATCAGATAAGCAGTACCAACACAAACCTGTACTGAGTTATTCAACAGTAACACAGTTTACTTGAAACACTGGTTGTGATTTGTAAAAGCATTACTATGGTGGTATCCAAAGTCAGTCTCCAAATTCATGTTTCTTGTATCTTTTAAATATTTCCTTGGTACAGCACATATGGATCAAACGAATGGTTCCTCTGCAGAATTTGGCAATGTGCTGAGATATAATTCAACCATCTGAATGAGCTGTGTTGAATCAGGGATACAATTAATACATGCAAGAGATTGACCCGTGAGGACTTCAGGACAGAAAAAAGTATTTTAACCTCACGCCTTGAAGTGTTTTGCAAAAGGCTCTTGTGTTGCAGTCAAACTACTTGATTGTAATTGAGGCATTTGCAAATTTCCTTGGATTGACATTTTAAATGTCTAAGTTACATTAACATTTCTTGAGACTCATTTTTAGTTTAATAAAACTACTGTACTTATTACCACAATGTAAACAATTAAAAAATCATAGTTTGGTATATTGCTTTTAATCTAGCTTTATATTTGTGTATAGCTAATATAAAGCTATACACTACCTATGAATTAATTGATTCAACAAGAAAAAAAAAAAGTTACGGTACATTTATTTTTGTTTCTTTTTCAATTGAATGATTTTTTTTTTTTTTTTTTTTGCTTCACTGCAGCAAATATTAAACAATCCCTGTTTCACAGCAGTCATTTTGACATGAAATGTAATATGATTAATAATTATATAGTTATAGTATCCATAACATATAGGTAACAAATAGACCAAATCTTATTGATGAAACCTGTTACATTTTTTTTTCCTCCTTGCTTGCACAGTTTTAACAGAATTGACCTCAAGGCATATTAAACTATATTTTTTATGTGGAAGCGGCTCTGTAGCCTGGGGAGTCTCAAGAACAAAAGGCCTAGAGGTGCGCTGAGTATAAAAACACTAAGAATGGATCTGCTCAGCCACAGTCAGCAAGGAAACGCACATATGCACAAACACACAGAACTGTAGCCACAGGGAAGAGGAAGGAGTTCACCCAGGTTTCTCCTTCCAGAGGATAAAGGGATGCATTCAAAGCCTGTAATTACATATACACACACACACAACTAAAAATCCAAAAATCTCTTTCCATCATTACACCACACTTTTCCCAAGCAATGGGATCAGATTTCATTCAGGAAATAAAGGACGCTTTTTGAACCATTTCAACTCCCAAATCTTTCTGTGCCCGCCTTCCGCCTTGCTAAGAAACGGTAAACAGTCTGAGCCCCACAGAGCCCTGGCTGTTACAGCAGCAAATCATTAGAAGGGGGAAAGGTATTTTTGCAGTGGTATCTGTTTGCACATGTGTATACATGAGTGTGTGCACGCCTACACACTAACAATTGTGTGAGTATGTAAGCATAATTTCCCATGTAGTTTGTTTTTTGTAAATCTCTATCGGACGCAGAGCCTGTGGCCGCAGGGTTGGGCTTGACCAGTCACTGTACATGTGGGGGGTTTGGACTGTGCATAGTCCTGTGTGTCTACCTACTGTTCAGGATGTTGTAGGATTTTCACCCCACCACCCCCTCTTTCTACTTCCCACCCATGAGATGAGGGGCTGTGCTTGAGTCTGCTTGGGTCACTTCCAGTTCTGAGCTCCAGAACCAAAAGTCCAGACTTTAACAGCTCATAACAAGAGATTACAGTATTCTTCCTGCTAAGCACCTTGCACACGTCCCTTCAACGTGATGAACCAGAGCGGACAGAGCTGACCAAAACTGCAGCTTTAAAATGGTTCAAGGTGAGAAAAAACATTCTGATACACCTATGTTACATCATGTGGGATTTGGAATCTAGTTGCCGTATTACCACCTAATACTTTTTAACTGCAGTCATCAAAAATGCCTGAAAAAAATATTCATACCTTTCAAACTTTTTCAGATTACAACCACAAACCCAATGTATTTCAATACGTTTTATGCGACAGACCAACACAAAGTGGTGAATGGGTGTAAAGTGGAAGGAAAATGATAAATTGGGCTATTTTTTTCTAATGATCCAAATCAAGAGTTTCTAACTCCAGTCCTTGAAAGCTATTACCTTAAAACGGTTTTATATTCCTGCTCCAATTCAGCTGAATGGAATGATTTTCTACAAATTCAGCGTGCCTTCACCTTTGGCAAAGTTATGGCAATTAGCCATTCATTTGATACAGGTGTGTTGCAGCCAGGATGCATCTAAAAACTGCAGGACAGTAGTCCTCGAGGTCTAGAATTGGAGACCCCTTATCCTAAATGGTGTGCATGAATTTGTGTTAATCCCACCACATCATCTGCTAACCTTTTGGGGTATGCTTCCATGAGCTTTATTCCTCAACAGATTGAAATTATTTCCTATTTTTCTTTGAAAAATACCGTGAGCTCAGCCAGACTGCATGGAGATTTTTGATGGAGGACACACTAAAAAATCATGGCTGCATATTTAGGGTCATTGTCCTGCTGGCAGCTGAACTTTTTGCTCCAGTCTCAAGTTCATGACTAAGAGTTGCCCTGTTGACAGATTCGCACCCTAGTTGTGGATCTCGGCAGTTTCTCCAAAGGAACGATCCTCTTGGCTGCTCCACTCAATATTGCCCAGTCTCAGTTTAAGTGGACAACCAGGTTGTGCTGCACTCTCTGCATTATTAAATGATGCATTGAAAAACACCTTTAGGGTCGCTACAGCTTGGACATTAAGTAAGGCACTGCATGTTTTTGACATGTATATGTTCATTCATACATACTGAAGCAGTCGCCACAGTGGCTGTTATTAGAAGAGCCAGACTGCAGCATTCCTCAAACTCCTGCTTTGAGATTTCAAGGAGTAAAGCGTACGTGTGGCTGTGCTTGCGTTTGCATGTGAAGACACAAGGGTAGCCTTTCCTCCTGTTTGTGTCAGTTCCAATCTGGAGCCGGCTGTCATGGAAGCAAACTCTCGGCAGCCACACAGAAAGGAGGAAGACGAGGAGCCGGAAGAGGAGGAGGAGGAGGTCTTCTCCGGCAGCTCTGAAAGTGAATTCCCTGTGTATGTATACTTATGACGGATCTAGACCACACTGTGATGTCTTATTCATGTTTTATCAATTCATAATGACCAGATGGATCCCCAGTGTGACGATGTTCACGCGCAAACGCCCAAATGCTCTGTCTATGATTGAGACGGTCATCGCAATAGCATTTGTATGTGTGCGCGTGTACGTGTGTGTGTGTGTGTGTGTGTTGCTTTTATGAATATTTAGAGCGTCCGCCTTGGAGTGTGTATGTAGAGCAGCATGTTCCAGACACTGGACATCCACACAGACCATTGACGTCCCAGCGCTTTAGTGTGAATATTTAACTGATCCTTCTGTTCCATTATTCATCAGGAAGGACACAAAATCATTAGGAAATATAAACACTGCTGTTTCCTCTCTGCTTTTACGACGCCTTTGGCTGCTCTCTTTTCCACCTCCAAATATCTCTCTTTATCTTGTCTAACATTGTTCTTCCTCCACTCTTTTGGCTTCTTTCTCTTTTTCTTTCTTTCCCACTCCCATTGTGCTGCGGTTGTGAATATTTCAGATGGCAGAGTGGTTTTTAAATTACCCCCTTTTGGCTTCCGCTCTCCTCACATGGTTTGGTCTGCGTCTCTCTCTCACACAGGATCCAACTTGTAAAGAAAACAGTGACAAGCCATAAAAGCCACTTTTACCAGCTGACAAGGACAGGGGGGCACGGGGCAAGGAGTTGCCAGGTATTTTTCTGGTTAGCTGCTATGCCAAACCCGTCCACTAACCTCAATATTTTAAGTTCTGCTAAAGAAGGTAAATATACTTTGACTCAAGTGGTTCACATGGAATTGAATGTGAAATTGGTTGCCTTTGCAACATTACAGAAGGACCACTGCATTTAAATATAATTAGATGAATTATATGGATAAAGAACCTACAGAAGACTTCACTTTTTGATTTATCACATTTAAATGTTTTTAAGGGAAACCAACTATACAAACAAACCAAGGCCCTATGTGAAAAAGTAATTGAACCCTAAACCTAAACTCTGGTAATCCTGTCCTCAGTGGTAGCATATGCCATCAGGTTATTGCAGTAACTGGCAATTAATCTTTTCAGTCACTGAGGAGGAGAGATGCTTTGTTTCAGACATACTGGAAGACGTTAGAAAGTAATTGTCTGATTAAGGTCAAGAATATTTGAGTCCAGACTTTGATTCGGTCACTTGAGAATCTTTAACATAACTCAGTAAGATTTAGCTTAAAGTCACAAACTGAAGGTGACAGATTCTGCCTCAAGACATCACAGAATATTTTCCCTGCATGGGCCCTTAACATCTTTTTGATCAGCATTACTTTGAACCTTAAAATGAACGGCATTTCTGCTTTCTTTTGGAGTAAATTTGGTAGGCCGACCTCTAATGGCAAGGTTCATCATTGTTCTAGGGATTATCAGTCTTGTTGCTCTTACTGGGGTGGACAGGAGTCATAAAGCCTTGGAACTGATTTTGTAAGCCTGTCTTAACTGGTAGCTGGCAAAGACTTTGTTTCTCATCAATTCTTGAATTTCTATAGCTCATGGCATGCTTTTAAACCTTCTTCATGTTGTAAAACCGATTTGATTGAAGTGATTTCTTCCTTCAGTAATCAGGCTTGGATGTAATTTGAGAAAACAGACAAAAACAATGTGGTTAATCACATTTAAATAACGATTGAACAGGGGAGGCACTTATACTTTTAAAGGCAGATTGATTTTAATTAACAGATCAAGCCATTGTTTCAAATCTGAATTTTGTATTTCCTCATCGTTGTCTGATAATAAAAATGTGATGGTTTGAAACATTGAAGTTTGACCGAAAAGCAACATCAGAAGGAATCTGTCAGAAGAAAATACTTTCGTCACAGCCCTGTACTTAGTGCCAGACAAATCACAGTCAAGAAATCAGAATGTCTGATACTGATGGCACAGACACCCTCTGATTGGGATGGGTTGTCATGGCAATGGCTGGCAAGTAGGGCCCCAAACAATCCTCTTGGGTGGGGGGAGAGGGGGCAAAAACACAAGAAAGACCTAGCATACCGAGGAAGGTCATTCATCAGCAGAGACAAAGAAGAGCAGGAAATGACATGGTTTAACAGCTCACCACCAACACACACCAAAATGAATAAACACACACATTTATCCAATGATAAATAAACACTCAACAGCAGTTATGAGTTTAAAGAAGAAAACACATTTGCACCATTTTTTTTTAATGCTGTTGAAACGAAAGAACACATTTTCCAGCTTTGTGACACATAAAGTCTTGGTCTACCGCAGCGAATTTTTAAACCAATCAGTCTAACAGTAAAAAAATGGGAAAAATCTGTTTACTCGCTGACAACAAAGTCAAAAACAAGTTGCAATAGGCTTCTGTGGCAGGGAGATAATTTATAGGCTTAATGATAGCTCACATTATTTATTCTAGACTCCCTTTTGCCGAGTGTTTCTTTCTTCTCACACTGGGCTACCGTTCCCTCAGCATCGAGTGATCAACAAACACCAAACACAGCATCTCTGCAACACACACACACACACAGAGGAAGAAGCTTCGCATCAACACTTCGAAGCAGCTTTAATCTATATTCAAAGCCATATAAATAGCGTTATCCCCGGTGCGTGCAAACCATCCGTACATTAGCGCGCCGAGATGTAATTAGAGCGTTATTCTGTGTGTGTTTGGATTTAATTATTGTTATTTACATTTTACTACTTTTTCTACTCTCTCTCTCTCTCATATATTTTGTGCATCTCGACCCCTGTTTCAGAGGGTGTGTTTATGGTTTGTGTACATCGGGAAACCTGTTGCCAGGCATTAACTTGAAGGTGAAAAATGAAAGGTCTAAAAGAAGGATGAGACACACCTCCACCTGCAATCCTCTGCCAGGATTTCCTCACCTCCCCTGTAGTGCAGGTACACCACACCCTTCCCGCTCCTCCTTCAATACCTTCAGGGAGAGATATGTAAGGGAAATCCTCTCCCATTTAACCACTTATGACGTTATGCTTAACATGAATGAAAGCAGCAACCCCTCATATAAACTGAAATTTGTTGCCCGTATTTGTTTTTGGAACCAAGAAACAACACAGCAATCACAAACCACAAAGTACGTCTTTCTCTCCTGCTCCCCCAAGCCTCCATCCTAAGCAGCAAACAGATGCTATTCCCTGGGGCCAGCTATCAGGCTAACTGCTGCCCAATCCTCCAAGACTGCACACCTATGTCTCTCTTTCCCTTCATGCCCTGGTCCTTCCTTCCGCTAGCTCTCCCACAGCGAAAAGACACTAATTACAACCATAGATGAGCAGATTACAGATCTGAAAAGCAGTGGAAGTGGGATGAGAAGCAGTCAGGGGTGGTAAGACGGGGGGCAACAGGTCGTTAACAGTGATGAATGCGACTCTATTTTCGTTGTTATTGTTCTCGCCGACTCTCGCCTCCACAACACCTTTCCTATGCCTTCTTGTCGGTTCCATCCATCACAAGCAGCGTTAACTAACTCTAACTATCTCCAATCATCTCTAATCAATTCCAATTATCTTTCCTCTGACCCTCATACATCAGTGTCGCTGTATCTCTCAGGCATGGGAAGAGGTAGCAAAGCGGGGGTGTAAATAGAGAGGACTCAAACACAAAGCAGAAAACTCTATTAAATGTAATGTGTGCAAGAGAGAACAGTGATTTATCCAGTGATTCACAAAGCTGTTGTTCAAATGCATTTATTCACAAAAAGTTGTTTTCTTTTCCAGAACCAGTGTTCTGGAAAACGGTTCATTAATTTTCCAGCTTGTCTTTGTAGCAAAAACTCATTGCTCCAAAAGCTTAATGACTGCAGAGGAAGTATTTAAAACTCCCCTCAAACAGCAACCCACCGCTAAATGAACTAACTGCCTTTTATTAACCCAGCAGCTTTTCCTTTAAAGTTTAGTGAGAGAAACCATCTCATAATCCGGTAACCATCTCATAATCCGGTAACCATCGCTCATCTTTCCCCTCTGCCCTTCTCTTTGTTTGTCTTCTCAGTGGGATGCCTATGACAAATAGCTGCTTTGTTAAAGCAACTTTTCCACAAAAGCTTTTTATTTCGTTATAAGCACACAGAAAAGACTAAGTGAGTAGAAGCAGACAGTCGAAGATTTAAAGTATAGATAAAAGGAGTCGAGACGCAATTAATCCCGCTTTATGGAAAATAAAACATCTGAGTTAGCTTTCTACCTGAGGGCATTGAGATTTCAAATAAACTCTACTTGACAGGATCATAAAGTCATAACTCTTTGAACAAATGCAAAAATTGCGATACAGACTATTGAGCATATTCACAAAGCTATTTGCAGGTGATAAACATGTGCACATATGAGTTTGCCAGTCTTTTCTAGTTTTCATTTTCTAAAATAATGTTACTGAGAACTGTGTTGACACAGTTTGCATCCAGTTCCTTTTCTTCTTACAACTAAAACAACCATCATCCAATTCTCAAAGACCAAAGTTTTGAAATATGCAGATATTGTAAAGAAATGAAAAAAAATAAATAAATGAAAGATACCATCTGCAAAAATATCGTGGGAATTTTGAAAAAGTGGGAGGAAAAGGAACGAAAATCTCTCCAAAAAAATATTCAAGAATGCCAAAGAGGCAAATCCTCATCATTTTGTGTAATTTGTGCCAAATATGTTCACAAATAAATTATCTGAATTGTATTAAATATATTTTGTTCACTAGAATTCAGAAAAAACAAAGTGATTGTAAAATGCTCCAACACATAAATCACATTCAGAGGTCAACCAATACCAATTGCTAATACATAGTAGTTAAATAGCTTAATGTAAATGTGTCTCCTTTCTCCCTCTCTTTGATCACTTCACTGTGTGTTGGTGTTTCTTAAATTGCTGAAGAGAAGACAATTGGAACTTAGTGCAAAAACCGATGCAAGTCCTTCCCATGTCCTGGACTTGATGGGTGTATTTATATGCTGTAATCTAACTACTCCAAACTAAACAGAAGCCCAAATCCAACAATAATCCCATTCTGCTTCTAATCCCACTCTACAAAAGAAAAAAATTATATTTTTAAAACACTGGAATTATTTTCCAAGATCTCACTTTCCAGTTATTCACAGATGTAATCAAAACTAAATTACTGTAAATTTCATGCCTCTTGATTTTACATTTGTCTAACTTGTTAAACATGTGGCACCAGAAAAGCTTCAATTTTCAATACAAACCATGTTTTCCAGACTAAGATAAACAAGTTAATGTAAATAAAGAAAAAAAATAATTTAGAAAATATTCAAACAATATCTTTCTCCAGAATGTAGCAGAAAAGCCAGTCCTTGGTTTATAATAACGAGCATAGAGCCGGGTGGATAGAGGGATCTGAGCTCCAACAGCACAATCCTGTGGCTGCTGGCAGAGTGCACTGCACCAGATGGACTAATCTCACTTCTTCAAGGCCATCCACTGGACTGAAAGGGCCTTGGCCCGTTCTGCTTCTCATTCCTGTTAAAGAGATAACTTGGTGCAAGCCTCAAGACAGCCGTTCAGTCTCTAAAGGAAGGAAACTGGCTTAAAGTTTAAGCAGCTGGTTTTGGCATAATGATGGGTGACAGGTAGAGTCAGTTGCAAGGAAGTGACAGATAGATTCAAGATGGTGTTAAACATCAACCCAAAGGACAAACAGATGGCAGGCTGAGGCACGGGTCATTGGTTAGTAGAGCAACTATGAAGGTATTGGGGAGGGAAATGATTTTTCCAAGTTCTGATGTTTTATTATTCCCAGATGCTCCAGGTAATCTGAACTGAAATTGGAGCTGGAATGATCAACCAGTGGCAGGGACACCGATTATCCAAAAGAAAGAATAAAACCCCCTATGCCTTGCAACATAAGGAAATTAAGGTTTAGCGTTACTGTGGGACTGTCTGCTGTAGGGTGAATAGGTGAAATGGTGTGTGGGTGTGTAATGGTGAACCAAAAACTTCTGCTTTTATTCAAATGACTGCGATGCAATGTCCCCGCCAAGGGAACTTTGAAGATTTGATGAAGTCATGCAAAAGTATTCATCTTCACTGAAGATTTTTACAACATCAGTGGATTTTATTGAGATTAAATGTGACCAACTAAAGCAAAACTGTAAAGAGAAAGGGAAAAACTGTTAAAAGTTTTCTTATATGCTTTGGAAAATAATTCAAGCTCAGTGAGATTAGTTGAAGAACTTGCAATCTAAGCTTTCTGCAGTTTTTAAATTGGATGTAGGTCTGGACTTTAAGGATTAATATTCTTTGATTTACTCTGGTTCTATATTTACAACCATTGTTCTGCCAGAAGATCAACATCCACCTCAGCCTAAAGTGTTTTTCAGCCTCAAACACTCTGGGCCAGATTTACACATTCACAACTTCTTGTTATATAGCCCAACCCAGTGTTAACTTATCATTAACTTCGTCATAATAGGTCGCACAAGATTTTATTTAGGCATATCAGATTAACTATGCCACATGTTTTATATCACACCACCTCAAAACCTTCTAAAATACATTGAAATTTATGGCTGTATTAAAACAAAATGTGAAAACGTTTAAAGGGTTTTCACAGGTTTGCAAGGTCTTGAAGCTCGTTTCATATCAGCCTTCTGCTACCAGCAGTTCACATACATGTGGACGGCTAAGACCAAAAAAAAAAAAAGCTGCAAGTGATTCAGCAGGAAGGTCCAACAATGAGCAAAGAAAAGCCCAGTTTGTCTTAATGAGACCTGACACTCTAATAACTCACCATGAGGCTAGAGTTGTTCCTTCCAGCAAGTGTAACTGAATCCTAATTGTTCTTTAACTGTGCTCAAACCAAATGAAACCATCGCCAACATTCAGCAGGTTTAAATCTCAGAAGAACAATTGGGGTTTTTATTACAAGGAAAAGACAAACAGAGATGGCAGGTGTTCTGATATATATGAAAGAGCAGGTCTGGTACTAATATGAATTAAAAATTATTGACTTACAGCCGAGACAGGCCAGGGTTCTTCTGAAACAGCAGCTCCGGAAGCTGCTGCAGTTGATTACGGTTCAGCCGCCTGTGGCAGGAAAAACATACGATCAGTCAGCGAAGTTTGCTGGCGTGTTCATGGGTGTGTAGGCTGTGAACAACTTCATTTAGGTGCCAGGGAATCAGTTTTGTCTCAGGTTATTGCATTTTAGTGTACTCTGACTGTCGCATAAATAGCCAACTGAAAATTCAGCAGAATTAAACAGACAAGAACTGTGCCACAAATTGTCCAGTGGTGCTCCTTGTGGAATTCAAGGCTTTGCTGCGTTTCAGAGAAGAACAGATTTACATATACTGGTTATTTAAACATGAACACAGTTTTATCTGGAGCAATCTGTCTAAACAAGAGAAAGGGATGAGGGAGTTTAAAACCTGATAAAGCACTGACATGCTATGGTAGCCAACAACAAAGTCCTAGTGAAACAACTAACATCCAAGACTGGCAGACTGTATGCAAATACAAGAATTAAGTCAATGAGAAACAGAGTGTTGCGAATCTTTTGGAAACCACAGCTCTCTGCTCTCTGAAAGGCCTTTTGGAAGCACACAGAAGTGAATTTATTGGCACTGAAAGACTGAAAATGTGAAAGGCAGGCTGCTGCTGTGCCTTCAGACAAATTCAGACAGATGTTGGGACTTGTGCCCCTCACTGTATACACGAAGTGTGTGGCCAGATGAAACATGGATTTTGTGAATAATTCACAGTAATAGTCTGCTGCTGCTGCTGCTGCTGCTGCTGCATTTACATAGAACTGTACCTGTTAAAGAGTCTATAAACTTATCTTATGTTCAGGTGTGGTTAGAAAAGCTGGCTTGCTAATGAGCTGGCTGAGGTGTGGTTGATAGTGTTTGTCTGTGTGTTTTTCCTGCAGCTTTACAAGCCGTCAAGTAGTCCTGGTGCTGTCCAGATGAGCCAGGACTGCGGTGCGGTAGGCCTTTCAAGCCCACATATCCCACTGAGGGCATTCCTGTCAGGGAAAGCTAATAAAAAAACATTCCCTGCCCACATTGTACCCTCTCAGCACCATCCAACCACAATGGATTGACAAGAGAGTGCCACAGCTTTGACACAATTGGTTTGGCTTTGTACGGTTAATGTCATTACCAAAACACACGTAGAAGGATGGAATTTTCATTTAAAGCACAAATTCAGTAAAGGGGGCGTGTGTATGTGTGTGTGTGTGTAGCCTATTTATATAGAACCCTAGGTGGTACTTACAGTCTCTCCAGCTCCTTCATGTCATCAAAAGCCCCTCGCTCGATCACTGTAATCTGATTCTCCATCAGCTGTCTGCAGGAAAAAAGGGGCACACATGCGACTTTATTGGTCACTAAGACTTTAACAAGGTAAAGGGGAGGCAGGGAAGTGAGCTGGGAGGCTGAGACTTTAGTTTGAGGCTTGTGAGAGAATCCATTTCAGTGCAGTTTATTCCACTTTTATTTTTTCTGTGTCTCACACACAGACACACAAACATTTAGGGCAGCGGTGTGGACTGAGGGCACAGTGTGGAATCTTGGCTGAAGAGATACAGATAGCAGCCAGGAAAGTTTCCAAGGTGGTGCAGAAAGTGTTAGTCTGGGCTTTAGTGTGGTCCAGCGGGGGGCGTAGCAGTTTGGCTGGACACTAGACAAGAAAAAAAGGGCCAGGGGGTCAGAACGAGTTAGGTGAGCTTCACAGTTTTTACAAGTAGACCAAATAAGGGAAAACATGACGGTGTGTGTCTATATCAGAGATTTAGACATTGCTCATACACCAAAAACAGATGAATAACACCAAGAATAATTCTCACAACCACGTTTTTAATATGGTTTTCAATAATGGAAATGTGGCTTTTTTCCCAGGGCGTCTCTGTATGAGAGGAAAGCACATGTATGTGGATTTTTAAGAATATGAAAGGTTTGGGGGGGAGGTTGGAAGTCCAAAAAGTTTGGATTGAGAGTGTAATCTGGTGTGGCCCTACTAGAAACCTGACTTGAAACTAATGGTCTGTGTGGGTGGGGGCATCACCCGCTGATCAATAATCAAAAGATCAGTGGAAACATGCAAAAAGCTGGTCAGCAATTATAGAAACAATTATTGAGAAGGGAATAAATAAATTTCAGCATTTTCAAAATAGCAAGTTGATGTAAAATAATGTATTTTATGAAAAAATAAATAAATTAACTTAAAAAAAGTAAATCAAAACTTCATAATGACGGACTTGCCCATGTTGCAATCAGGAACAGTTTCTGTCCTATGTATCCAGAGCTGATGCACATCGAGGAGGACTGGGTAGTGTTTGAAGTGTTACAATAACACACTGTCAGGAAGGAGAGAAAGTTGTCCAGCAGGACACTTAAGCGCAACAAGACCTTCCCTTCATTACATATACAACGGCTCTGTTCAAGGCAAGCTCTCCTGTGAGCCTACAGCACACTGTAACTCAGCAGTCCAGGCTTCCTCCCAATCGAATATAAATGCTAATCACTGTTCACACTCCATAAACATGGAGAGAAAAGTGCACTTCGCCTCATATCTCTTTCTCATGAATTTAAATGGAATTGGGGGGAAAAACCGGCGAGCACTTTTGTGATGAGAAAACTTTTTTAGAGGATAGCTTGAGGGCAGCTTTTCTGCTTCCATTGTTCTGGTTTCTCTCACAGAGACTTTGCTCATTTAGACCAACCAAACATTCAGTCTCAAATGAGAGGGTATGAATTAGCTCTGTTGATTGCAACTGACTGAAAAGATAAACCAATACTTTTGTTTTTTCTCTTCCCCCTTCATGGTCGCCGAGGGGTCAGCGGGATCCAAGGTCAATACACTATAAGGGCTATTCCTGCCATCCTAACATGCAGACAGCTTGTTCTGTATATGCTCATTGTGTATTGCATGCATTGTAATCGAGAAGTGTGAGAGAATCAGAGCTCGGGGGAACTTTGTACTCCAGCAAGGAGCTGCGTCCTCCTAAGTTGCCGGTGATGAGTTGGCGACACCGAGGCATTTAACCTCCACACTGGGAGAAAAAGAAGATACACAGAGGCGAAGAAGGCAACAGGGGGATGGGGCGAGCTGTGACAAGGAGTGAAACTAGTCAAGCTTTGAGGAGCAGTAGGAATTATGCTCAGCTCATGTTACATTTAAAACACATTCAGATTTACACAGCTTCCCTTTACACAGTATTTTTAACACCTTAGGTGTTACTACCAGGTTCGTGAACACCATGTACTCATACGGACACTTTTATAGCTACTTTATTACATGAAGTCATAAGTGCTTTGTAATTATGCCACAGAGAAAGTCAATGACTTCACCTCAATGTGTTAACTTTGCTGAAAGCCTATTTTGTGTTGATGTCAAGGCAAGTGAGTGTGCGTGTGTGCACAATAGGTGAAGCTAAAATAAGCAGGACAAAGTTAGAGAGAAGTCCATTACATTGCTCGTTGGAGTCACTCTGTAGCTTAATGTACTTCTGAGTGGGACTCTTGACAAAAGTATTGCCACTTCACTGGGTTTATGCTAATCTGAGCAGAAAGTCTGACAAACTGCAAGCTGCAGGGTTGCATGCAGCTCATGAATAGATAAACAGTGACACACAGTTAAACATCTCATCATTGCTTATGAACACAAAGGCAACTGCTTACAGAACTCTGAGGTACTTCAGGCCAGCAAAGTCACTCTTGGTGATGCGTGTGAGGTTGTTTCCGTTCAGCTCCCTGCAAAAAGAGACACGCAAACATGGATTAATAATTTATCTTTTCTCCCCTACTGGACTTGTTTAGCCCAGTGACCAAAAAATACATACAGTTGCATGGAGGAATCAGTTTTGATATATGATGCATACTCTTAGCACAAGACACATAGAAAGGGTGTTTAGCTTTCAGTAAAGCATACGCTATGACTGGTACAAAATGCACAGGTCATCTCATTCAATCTTATTTATCCATCTTATCCTAAGTTATTTCCCTAGTCTAAAGTCAAATTTCAGATCTTAGAGATTCAATCCCTAAACAGGGTCCATATATCTTAAGGAAAAGTTCATGTCAAGTTTCAATCTTTTGGGGGAAATTCCAAGTCAAGCTGCCAATATTTGAGAGGCAAATCCACGTGAAGTCCCAATTATTTCAGGGAGAAGTATAAATCACGTTTCAAGCTCTTAAAGAACAAGTCCAAGTCATTTCCTAGTCACCATAGAGACAAGGACAGTCATGTATCTAGTCTTTGAGAGGTAAATATAAGTCAAAACCTAAGTCTTGGAGGGACAGGTCAGAGTCAAGAAAATGACTCAAGAAATCACCTACCAAAGAAAATGTAATCAAACACCTAAAATGACTCAATTATTAACTGCTGTGAATTTATATTTTTAATCAAAATAAATATAAATAATATTTACCACACAAGAAATACAAACATGCTTCATTGGATTCAAGAAAAACAAGATTAGATTATAATAGATACACAGAAATATTACAGAGAACATATATTCACTGTGATCAAGATCACAACAAGAAATAATTTTACTACACCACAGTCATGCAGGAGGGACAACATTACACAAACACCCTTAGAAGAACTGACATTTACTAGCTTACTTTCACCCTTAAGTAAGCTAGATGAAAACTATTCATGAAACTTGAGTCCCAAATTTCAAGCTAAGAGTACAAATCTAATCATAAAAGTATTGTTTTTGTGGCTTAAGTTTGACCAGAGTCTAAATCACAGACTCAAGTCCCCATGTCTGACTATTGCTACAATATAAACTGAAAAAGTTTATGTTTTTATGAAATGTAATGTCAACTATAACATAAATTGTTGGGTGACTCTGAAAGGTAAAGTTAAAGGGAAGTTCAGGCTCAGCTCTTACTCCACTGGGAAACATTAAGCAGTGCTGTTAAAGGGAGGCCACGTTTAAACTGCCTGTCTTTTTATTCCACATTTACCACCACCACAAACACACAGACATGCGCATACACACATGAACGCAAACACACACCCCCGATACTCCCTACTTTCTATCCACCATGTCCTTTTACAATTGTCGGGGATTAGCAGGAGCCAGCAGAGGGGATTTGAGTAGGGCTGCAAGGCCAGAAAGCTAAGTGCTTTGGATATAATTGAGCAACCTCCCTGCTGTGTGCTAACATCACTGAAAAAAAATTTAAATAAAAAAAAAAAGTAAAAAAAATATTATATATATATATATATATATATATATATATATATATATATATATATATTTATATATATATATATATATATATATATATATATATATATACAGTAATAATAATTTCAAAGCATAGATTTTAAAATAATTTTTTATTTCCCTTGTAAGACAAATAATTCCACTGACAAAATAGTTGAGCAGCCAGAAACGTTGGTGCTTAAAGATGTTCAGTTTCATATTCAACTTGATTCTGTTTGCCATTGCACAAAATCCTTAGTAGCAGGTTGAATTTTAATGAAGAAAGACAACGCAGCATGCAAACCACAATGACACATGTCAAAAAAGTGCAAACTTTTTCACTTTGACAAAGTTTGTATTATGTCTCCACCCTTTTCTGAAACCCCCAAAACTCCACTCTCCAAAAGCAAAATCTGGCTTGGAAATCTATACTGAAGCACAGGTCTCTTTCCTTCAGTCGCTTTCTCGCCTAATGACCACTCGAGGGACTGTAGCGCTATGCAGCACGAAAGAAAACGGTCATTACTGACAGATGGTGTATGCATGTGAATACGAGCACGTGTGTGTGAGTGCTTTTATATATACATATATATATTTATGTATATACACAGGTGCAATGATAGGCAGAGCAACACAGCCACAGGAAAATAAATAACGGACTGGGCTTCATTAGTCTGGGCTTCAACACACACATGTGGTGCTCATTACAGGTGCTTAAGCAGATATACACACACAGATACACAATCTTCGGGATTTCCAGTGTCTTATCTTCAGGGTGGTCATTCCTGATGAGACCCGGAGGGCATTTAAACAGAGAAAGATAGAGGATGGGGAGAAGGAGAGACAGAGGAGGAGGTACTGTATATGTGGAAAATTCACTCCCATTTAAACAACTAAAACACTTTCTATGCTTAGTAATTAATCTTTCTATGCTACTCAACAGCTGGCTTATTAAAGTTGTCATGCGTGGGTGAATAAAACGACCTGTTCTGACAAAAGTTGGTTCTTTGACAATGTCCAGAGAGGAAGCAAAAGTTACACAATGTTCAGACCAATTTCTCGGTTTGATGGTAGAACCAGTCAGAGTAAGGTTGTGGAGCTACATAGTGTTTGTTGCAATGTGATTTTGCAACAAACATGACATTAAAGGGTAGCATAAGATTTTTGAACACATATTCTGGTAAAATACTGCAAGAAGTTATAACTTCTTGGCATCTTTACTCAATATAAATTTTGATTTTGGGGAGTTCCTGGATGCAGAAGCTACCAGCGAGTCTGAGAAGGGCCAAAACCACAGCAGACTCTGGGGTCTTAAAACAACTCGGAGCTCAAAAACATCACAGTATTTTTCAAGCACTACTTTATAAAATTTTTAACCGTCATATTATTTGTACTGAGCGGTTACATACTCAGAAGCTGATGGTCATTTAAACGGAGGAAAAGGGTGGTGCACCACACGTGAACTATTTCAAGAAATTGATATATTTAAACATACATGCTGTCAAAATGTGTCACTTATGGCTTTACTGCGCAATTTCGCATTTCCCAGGCATGTTTCTAGGAGCACCGCTGGGGTTTGTAGTAAAGCGCAGCCGCTTGCAGTGTAAATCCGGGATTAGGTTCAATGCAAAAGTAACTACTGCTAAAAAGTTAATCCAATAATGTTCATATAAACCGTTATGATCATTTGGCATCTGTTGGATATGGATTTACACTAGATGAAGATGCTGTAAGGATTATTTGCTGCGTAAGACATGAATTCCTTGTAATTTTTTGAAACCCAGTCCATCCTTTAAGTTATGGGTGCCCAAACCCAGTTCTTAATAGCAAGAATATGTAAGATATACATTTGTATATTTATCCTACAGTAGTTCTTATTCTAAATGCAAGATTAAGAACTCAAAGCATGGATACACTGAGTTTACTTCATCAGTGCTTACCTGTATATTTATTTTGCAGCTAAGCAGAAGCAAACTTTGCTAAACTCAGACAAAATATATTAAAGGAAAAATGTACCATTTATTAGCAACATAATTTGTCACTGCTGTTTTTTTCCAAATCAAAGGGAGCCAAGCAATACGTTTTGGCATCACAGTAAAGACATGTCAACTTATTTCATAGACATCTGGTTTTTGCTTTTTTTTTTTTTTTTTTTTTTACAGTAACTCTGGACAGATTTTTGCATGAAAGTACCATCACATTACTTTAAAGCCTTAAAAATATTAGCTATCATTCCAAATTCCTATAGCAAAGGATTTCCACCTTCAACTGGTTCACTCAAATCCATTCCATCCTCTGGAAACCTCTGACAGTAAGAATTCCCATTGCTGACACACTTCCTGGGAAGAAATTGGATTTATGACATCACTATCCTAATCCCTCTTCATCTTCCACGCCAGGCTGATTGATGCTGGTGAATATATCCTGGTGCAACTTCCCTCGGGTGGACACAGGGCAGCTTTGCTCCACTGCTATAGATCTCTATAATTCAAAGGAGGCTCTGAGCGCTGCTACAGTACTGAAAAACTCATTACGTTTATTTGTGCCAGCTGCTGGGAGTCCTGTGCAGAGCTTGGTTTTGGACCTGTTTCGAATTGAGCTGTGCTACACGAAATAAAAGCAGGTACAAGCAAACAGAGGTAGAGTAGACTAATGTGCGATGCTTTCACACACCAACTGGAAAATACACAAGTTCTGTTTTACGGGGTCTCTGAGTACACATCAGCTTCTTATGCAGCTGTTCTAACTATGCAAAGCTGTGGCTCAGTTAATGGTAATTAGCACACAGTCAATTAGCAGACTAATTAAGATCCACATCATTAGAGCCTTAAAAAAAAATAAAAAACTACTCCAGAAATATTTTTTTAGATTTTTGACATTCACATACAATGACGAAAAATATACATCTTAAAATTAAGTAAGACTAAACTTTCTATTTTTGGGCAACACTTTCTTCTATTTGCTAAATAGAAATAAATGCAAGTAATGCACTTGCAAATAATTTGCAAGTTTAATAAAACATTTTCATTGTGGAATCTTTATTATATTTTCAAATTCTTGAGCTTATAAACATTAAGAACACTATTCATTAGACATTTTGGCAATTCCCAGATAAGGTGCTTCAACTTCATAATTCATGCAATTTACTTGGATGTGTCTGAAAGGAGAACGATCTTCTTTGCCTTCCGAAAAACCAACACCACTGTTCCACATCTTGCTCACTAATAAAAGGTCACATTCTTTTTCTGTGATTTCACAAAGATGGATTTCTTAAGCTGTTTCTTTCTTTGCTTTCAGCTTCAAAATATGTTCTTGAAACATTCTTTGTCTTTAAGGTCAAAGTTATTTCAGGCTCTACTGTAAACAAGGCCAACAAGTGAAGATTTTGTTTTTCTGCCCCATCCTTCTCTAATATCACATCTAACTGTTACATTCAGGTACTCAGATTTTTCTAAGCTGTCATTCTGTTGTGAACACCACAAGACCATTTGTCCCAAACAGCTTTAGCCTAGCAGGAAACACAGAAACCCACTGATTGAGGAATGGTGGCATGGTGCTTTCCAAACTCCATGCTGTGGAAGCAATCTGATAACGAGAACCCCGAGGCTGTACAACCTAAAACACGGATGCCCATTAATCACAGCTACAGACTGATATCGCTGTTTGAGCAGCAGACCGGCGACCGTGCTCCCCAGATCAATGAACAGCCGGAATAGCTGCAAACAAGCAAAACATTTCTCCTCCTGCAGATTGGGCAACATATGGAGGTGACAGCCATGAAACACACAGGTGGGCAGAGAGCAGGGAAGCGATATAGTCACAGAGAAACGGAAAGAAGACAGAGCAACTCTAACAGGGTTGTTAGCTGTCTGAAAGTGACGGTGTGTAGCAGTGTGGTAGAGTGTTGCGAGTAACCAGGGAGAGCTGCAGGAAGCTGACAGACTGTCTGGGAAATGTCAGCAGAGGGATGAAGTCTCTCAAGAGCCGGTGGAGACTGTGGCCTACATACCAGCTGAGCAGACATGCTTTGGAACCAGTGGGCTTTATCTGATATCGTCATACAGAGCCTTGCAGAAGTATTCACACCCCCTTAAGCTTTTTCATATCATTGCTACATTGTGACCACACACTTGAGTCTTTTTTGTTTTTTTATAAGGATTTTATGTCATGCGTATAAAAGTTCATAACTGTGAAATGAAAGGAAAAAGACACTAAATAAAAATCTGAAAAGTATTTACTCTGACACCCCAAAATATAACCCTTGGAAATCTTCTGATTTGTGATAAGAGACAACATAATCTCAGAATAATACAAATGTTCTGTGAAGATCTTGATATTTAGAGAACATTAGTGAGCTATCAGGAAGGAAGACAGGTCAGGGAAAAACAAGTGGCGAAGTTTGCTGCATCGTTTGGTTACAAAACAATATCCACGCCTCAGGGACATCTCACAAGATGCTGTTACATCCTTCATCGGAAAATTAAAAAAAAATATGGAACAACTACATTTCCAAAAAGTCGTGACCGTCCATCTAAACTGACAGACTGGGTGAAGAAAGCAATAATTAGAGCGGCTGTTAAGGGGCCATGGTAAATCTGCTGGAGTTTAAAATACCAACACCTCGAATAGAAAAATCTGCTAATAAGACAACTATTAGTTGTGGACTCCCCAAATTTGGGGTTTATGGAAGGGTTTGTTAAGAAAAAGTCAAAAAGTGTCCCAATTTATAGCTTACAATAATAAGCCATATACAGTAGGGGACATGGCTGACGTGAAAGAAAATGTTCTGGTCAGATGCCACAAAAATTTAACTTTTTGACCCACTGCAAATCACCATGAACACAATATACCTATGATTGTGGTACTGGCAGTACCATTCTGTGGGGCTGCTTTCATTTAGCAGGGGCAGGGAAACTTGTCAGAGTTGATAAGAAGATAAACTGAACTTGAAAGATTTCAAATTGGGTCAGAAGTTTACATTTCTTCAGGACAATGACCTAAAGGGCACAGACAGAACTACAATGAAATAGTTTAACAAAAATCATTCATGTATTAGGATGTCCCAGACATCAATCCAACTGAGAATTCAGCTTAAACTAATTGCAAAGAAGAATAGGCTAAAATTTAAGTTTGGATTTTCAATTGTTTGCACCGGATTTTATTAAGCACCAGCAATAAAAGGAGCTAATAACAATAGCAGAACACTTATTGACATTTTTATTTCAAAAGTATTTTGTAGACCATTTATCCTTTTCTTTCGACTTCGCAACTATGCACTATTTTCTTTTGGTCTATCACATAAAATCTCAACAAAATTTAGTGAAGTGTGTGGTTGTAACTTTATGTGAAAGAAAGGAAGAAAGACAGAGAGGAAGAGAGAAGGAGAGAAAGAAGCAACCACAGTGACCACAGTGTTTTACCTTACTGGAACACTTCTACCCACACTAAGAGGTCAAATTTCTCCTCAGCTTTAGCAAAAAACATCTCTCTCCATTGACATGTGGTCTTCAGACAAGCAGTTAATGCTGTCAACTGTACATTTTTACTGTGTGTGTGTCGATAATTATATAAGCGCACTTGTGTGCAGTGACTGTCTGAGTGTGTTTTCCTCGCTCCTGGGCTCCTCAAGGGCTATTTACAGTTTTCATTCTGCTCAGTCAGGCCTCAGGAGCAAGATTACTGATAGGAAAGTTAAACATCAAGTAGATGGCTCACAGACAGAGCCCACAGAAACACACACACACACACACACTGTCCTTTCTCACAGCCCCAATCACTGTGGGGTATTCTCCATGCTGTAGAGGCCTTCTCTCTGTATAAACACTGAACGGCAAAAGCGCCTGGCTGTATAGGAAACATAAAAATTCATGGAGCAAAAAAATCAACAAGAAATGAGAATCAACTGAACCAGCGTAGGTAAAAGGCAAAAGACGAAAGTAACAGAGGAACACTGATCAAAAACTTTCGGGTTAAAGAGAATCAATTAAACATCTGTTCTTATATTGGTGGGGCTATAGGGGGGAAGAACACACACATGCAAGAAACTGCAGCAAAGGCCAGGACTGAAGGGCCTTTCATGGTTTATGTTGTATCTGTAGTTTGTTCAGCCACAGACTTGGAGGTTCTGTTGTGGCTTTTCATTTTGTATGAAGGCATGTAGGCTATATGAATGCACACTTTTGACTATGGACGGGGATCATGTGGATAAAACATCTGCGCTCTGCCACATCTGTTACATTTCATATAAAGCAAACGGAGAACTGAGAAAACGTTTGCCTCACAAATGTTCATTGACAACTGGTAATTTGATTTATGTTGGGTCTGAGCCAGAGTATTTCTGTTGGTCCCTTTGAATAGAGAGCGTTTGCATCTCATCCCCCACAGAGCCCACTGACAGCAGCATTTCACCTGCTCTGCACAGAGAACAGCTCAGCTGCTGGTAGATCAGAAACAGTTTGGAGTTCATTTAAGAATCAGAACACAAAGATAAGGTGATTATTATTCAATGATGGATGGTCATCATTGTTTGCTTCCTTGTGGAGGTTCTGTGGAGTAATAATCAGCAGTCAAAGTTAAAGTGGTTTGAAAGTGCAAAGCTAAAAGCAAGTCACAATGTCTTGCACAGTGGATTCCAGTAATGGTAAACAACTCAGACCTCAAATGTTACATTGTTTTTCAATTTGTCTAAATTTAGTTGTTGTTTTTATCAGTTTGTCACACTTAAAAATCTGGTGACATGAATCAGAAACATCTCAGGTTCATCTCAGATTCACATACTCTTCCTAATCAGTAAACACTTAGCATTACCAAGTTCTTCATAGTGGAAGATGTTACAGCAGAAAGAAGACAAATGAAAACTATCTTAACATCAATCTTGTACTGGACTGTAAAGACCTGTGTGTTGGAAACTAGCCAGTGCATTGTAACACGAAGGTTTAAACATGTTTTAAATGGTCTGGCTTAATCTTACCATATCTGTGATACAAAAGTAAAGTGGGTTAAAATCTGTATAACAGTTGTGGCTTGAAGTACCACTCAGGAGCAGCTGTCAACCTGACTGTTAGCTGCAGTGTTTTATAAGAAAATCTTCCTGATTCTTCAAACAGAAATCAATCTGACTTCTGTGTGTGTGAGTTAAATAAAAACTGCCCCACAAACCCCCACTCCACAATATTCAATGTATTTAGACATAAACAATTTTATAATGATAATATGTATTTGAATTTAAACATAAGAATAATAGTACACAGTAATACATAATTCAAATTTACAGTGTACTAAAAATACCAAATTCACATGGAATGCGGCCAAAAATAAACTTCTTTCAAACAGGCGACTTGACAAGTGCGACGTGTAGATTACGACGACATATCTATCCACTCCATCATCTGAGTGTTCGCTGATGCATGCTTTAACACACATACATCCTACCCCGTCTCCTTCACTCTTGAGCTTATTGCCATTAAGTCTGTAGGGTTGCAAGCAAAGTGAGTCTCCTGAGAAAAGCATAAAGCAAGCTAGGTGGGTTCTCAAAAAATCCCTTTTTTATAGTCTGCTGAAGTGCCGAAACTCTCAGGCAAAGCAAAGCAATCCCACATGTGCTCCCCAATGAGCAAAAGCACATACATCATTCTGTATATATGCATGCCAGTCAAGCGGATTTTTTGCAAAAAGTATATACATGCTGGACTTGAAAGGTGATTTTTGGCAACACTTGCACACTCTGTTGATAAGGTAATTTCTCAAGTCTCCTGAGTGCCATCAAACACATCCATAGAGAAGCTGTACTCATCTGGAAAGCAGGCCAGAGGGTGTGTGCAGACACACACCAGCTGGCTTTGATGCTTAGCGGTCAGCCATCGCTCTGCTTAGACAAGCAACACTCTGGCTGCACATGTAATGTTAAGTGTAGAAAGGTGAGTACGTGCTTAGGTCAAATGGAAAATAAAAACAGTAGGAGTCACAGAGGATGAACCCTGACCTGGAAATGCTACCTGAATATTGACTCTGTATTTTCACAAGCAGAAAAAAAAAAAAAGCTTACAAAAGCATTTTATGAAGCAAGTCGAGGAAGCCAAGGAGCTGAGGAGTTCACAGCTGTGCTGGAAAGTCCGTAAATTGAACTGATTCAGTCCCTGGCCTGTAATTTCACTACAATCCACTGTGCATTGACGTTCTCTGTGCGATCTTCATTCCAGGCATTCCTCCTCCTCACTGGACTGTCAGCAATGAGAATGGATAAATTAGGCTGTGAAACTGGGCCTGAATTAAATCCAGTCCTCCTGGGGCAGGACCCTTCTTGCACTCCATAATAAATACCATAATCCTTTTTATTCATTTATGAGCTTTGTGGCGAGCTACAATACTACTTACCACTCCGCTGCTTAGCACGCCTTTCATAAGTGATTACCTCCTTTATTCTCACACTCACCTCATTTCTTTTCTCTTCACCATAGCCAGAGCTGGCAGGCATTGGTGGGCAGGCTGTGTTCAGCCACGCCACAGTAAATTATGGATCAGATGCCCGGTGAGCTGTCAGTTACTCTGGCTATGTGCTTTTTGCCAGAAACGCTGCAGGCAAAACCTGGCACAAGCTCCCACACCTCCCACCTCTAAAGCTTTAAAGCTATCAAAGCCATCAAGCCCCTCAACCAACACTAACCCCCATGTGTTATCATCTAGTATTACTTATTCGTGGCACGCAGGCATATAAAACATATGGAGGCACATGCTCAAGTTTATGAATAAACAAAAGTGAATACATGCATATGGTGCACAGCCTCCATCGCCTCTATTCTGGATGAGCTCCAAGACGCCCTCTGATCTCAGTACAAGGTATTTTCTGGCTCATAATAATGTTGTTGTTTTTCACATGAAAGCATCCAGACTTAAAAACGTGCACGACTCTTCTCGTTCTGCGCATCAACTCATTAAGAGATGAGACGAACATTTCAGATGAGCAGCAGGACTGTTGATTTGATATCTGTGGAACAAAGAGCTGCGAGCGACTCACTTTAATCAGCGTTACAAATTTCCCTTTGTTTGAGTCAGATTTCAGGGTGATTATCAAATTAATGTGATATTTGTCAGAATCAATCATTTAAAAGGCTAATTGCAAAAGAGAAAGAAGAAGGTGAGATAAAAATTACAAAATGATGCAATATGGAGGCAGAGGGGACAAAGAGGCTATTAGCCAATATTCGGCAAAGAGTAATTTTAACACATGGAGCTCACAGTCTCATTACAGGCTGTGGTCTGAGGAGCACAGGGGTCAGATCTGATCCAAACACACACAGACAAGTGTAAATGGGATTTTGCTGTCTGTCTCCACAGCCTCCGTGCACACAGCGGACCCCACAGGGACATACACCTTTCAGATAAAAAAGGAGAGAACGCTGTAGCTGTTTAAAACAAACACCACGTTTGTTCACACACATATTCAGGACGAAAGCAGCCTAATAAACTCAACTGCATTTTTTGTATTTTTACTTTGCTTCCAAACCCATTTATCTTAAGGGTACAGTATGTAACTTTTATAAACAATATGGTTTTTAGTTGTTGCAAATGCTCCCATGTTGTGACAATATAATATAATCTGCCTTTTCCCTTGGTCCTACAGCCAAATGGAGAAATGCACAATTCTCCATCAGAAACAACGAATCAAAGCCAGGAGGAAGGAGTTAGTAGTGTCAGACACTGCATGCTGCAGTTTAAATATACATTTTTTAATTATACTACTGCTACTTTATAGCACAATATATTGATATAGTATAATATATTCAGAACCCTTGAACATTCTATTGTTTTGTGAGAATAAAATTACAAACATCATAAGGATGTTATTTGTTACAACACAAAGTAAAGCATAATTGTAAGGTGATGGAGAAATGTATTCTTGTATTTAAAAATATATTTTAAAAGTGCATTTTTTTGTCTAAAGTGTTTTGCTGCCTCTACAAGATTTTCCCCCAGCATAGCTCTGTATCATCTCCATCTATCTTCTCATCAACTCTAGTCAGTTTTCCTTTCTGAAGGAAAGGAATGCAAGCGTCACACTGCTGCCACCATTTTTCATCAGTTTTCCACCACAAATAGCTTTTAACATGGAGGCCAAAGAATTAAACTTTGTCTCATCTGACCAGACAGCCTTCATCCAGGACTGCAGTGTCCCCCACATGCCAATCTACAAATGGGACGTCATATGACATCCTTACTCCAACTCTTATGGCCAGACTTGAGAAGCGGATGAATATCAGCTGTCTCTTACACAAATTCATACCACCTGAGGAGAGGATCTCTGTAGCTCCTCCAGAGTTTCCTGGCCTGTTTGGTGTTCGTCTTGCTCTCTAAGATGCTGTTTGTTCATTAACGTTCTCCAACAAACATCTTAGACCGTCACAGAGTAGCTGCTTTTTACCGGATTTAAAATGCACACAACTTGGCTGTTTCCAATAGTGACTTCTAAAGATAAATAGACAGACTGAAATTTATTTCAGCATAAGCAGGACTGGATTCAAATGGATGTCACTTTTTTTTTTTTTGTAACAACCATGCTCCATTATACTTACATTTCACAACTGTGTTGATCTATGACAGCAATTAAGTGCCCAAAATGTGAACAAGTTCAAGTGATGTGAACACTTTTTCTCACCTTTGACCACGATGTCAGCTACTAATTGTCGCTCACTTATTCACATACTTTCAAAAAGAAAAAACACCTATAAATCTGGAACTGCACATGGGAGCATCATGTGTGGCCAATGGGGTTGTGTTGATTTGTCCGCTCCTCTTGATTAATCACCCGACACAAAAGCTCACACAGAGACCAGTTTCTATTGTTAAACAGAACTTCTTAGCAGAGAGCAGCGGCCCTATACATGAAGAAAATCCACCCGAGAAAAGAAGAAAGGCAGTGACCTAGAAATATATTAGATAACTGTTATGCAGAACATGTTTAAAACACAACATCCTAACTGTTAAACACAATTCAAACACGATCTGCAAACGCACAAGCAACTTTTAACACAGAAATGCTCTTTGAGTGAAAGCACAGGTAACATTTCCAGTGTGAATGGCCATTTATCTAAAAGGAAGTCACAAAATGAACACGCTTCCTCTGTGGTTCACTATTAAACCAATTTGTGAATGTATGCAACTTGCATGGGGGTGGAAAAAGAGGGGTGTTCTTGGAAATTAAATGCGGAAAGCAGGAAATATGCAGCCAGCTCCCACCATGCCATCACTGATGCCTCTGACATTGGCTTTCTCTGCTCTGTTCCCCACAGCATGTTTTATTCACGGCTGATATTCTTAAAGCTGAAACTGAACAATCTAGTTTCCCCCACTTTGCGCTCCCTCAGATTTTGCAGATGAATATTTCAGAGGAATGTCAGAGAAGATGGAGAAACACCCCTCTGCAGGGCAGGCGCCTGACTGACGTCTTTACAGCTTAGGTGATCCTCGCGCAGGACTCACTTAAGTGGCAGATTTGCTTAATTTTCTGCATGATTTAACAATTCGGGGAGCGAGCGTTCAGATGCATGACAGGGCCAGAGAGTGAGAGAAGGAGTGGACAGCGCACAAGTGGGTAAAAGTGAAAAGACGAGAAAGGTAGATAAAGACAGCGGGAGAAAAGCCAGCAGGACAACTGAGAAACTAACAGAACCTTTAAATGAACTGAAGTTGTTAAACTCGACTCTGAAAGCAATTTAAAAAGTGGATAAAAAGTCTGAATTTCTACTTAGTTGAGATAGAAATGCAAATGACACCAGATGAAACAGATACATAAATTTTAAACATGCAGAAAAAAAAAATGTAGCAAATGAACAAGACAGGAGCAAATCTGCTCCTGCTTTTTCCAGACTCTGATGTCTATTTATACCTGACTGGAATGCCAGGGAGTGACTGGCTCCCCTGATTGGCACATTCACACATACACTCACACACAGCATGCACAGGCAGGGCTATTGTTCTGTTTCCATCTAAAGAAACCCATGTGCACTACAATAACACAGCCGTAGTGGAAACAATGGGAAGATAGAACACAGCCTGGTGATTTCTCTGTCATAGATACACACATTACAAGGGAAGGAAGTAAAGATGGCACTCACAGTCTCTCAGTGTTGCGGGGAATACTCCTTGGCATAGTTTTGAGACCCAGTCCATGGCAGTCTACTGTGGTGCCGCTGCAGGTACAAAGTGCCGGGCAGGCGCTGGCATTGCCCACCACCAGGGCAGAGAACATCAGCAGCCACATCCACTGCCTGGGCAGCCTAACCATGCTTGATTCAAAACCTCCAACGGGCATGTTCAAAGCCTCTTCTTCTTTTTTTATTTTTACTTCTTTCTGTCCAGCTTTTTTGATTTTCACCCTCCTTTGGCTTCCACAAGTCCTGCCACACCTTACAAGTCAGCTGAAATAATTTTATTTAACAAGAAAGTATGAATAGAAACAAAAAAAATTGAAAAATCTCCTACACAAATCTTACAGTTCGGGTGATGCAGCTTTGATATCCACTATAGTTTGCCCATGTAAAAAGGAGATGTTTTCCTTCTTTCTTTTCTTCTTGAAAACTCCTGTGCTGTTTCGTCTTTGTGGAGTTGGTGTGCTCTGGTCGGCATGCGTCTCTCCTCCTCTTACTTAGTCCTGCTCTGCTCCGCTTGCCTGAAGAGAGAGGGAATAGGGAAAGAGCAGAAAGGAAAAAAGCCAGTCTCTCTCTCTCTCTCCCTTTTACACACACACACACACAACAGTCATCCATCACAAGGATCTACAAATAGCAGAGCCCCCGACTCCACCCCTACCCCTCCTGTTCACCCTCACTTCTCTCCCTCCTCATACAACGCCACCACCCCCTCCAACGCAACCCTGTCTGAACTCACACTCATTCCTAAGATCCCTCTTTCATTCCCTTGACTCTCTTCACAATACAAATCTACTCCAACTATCTTCCTCTTTTCAGCTGCTTCTTACACACTTACCCGACTCATTCTTGTGTCTCAGGTTTGCCTCCAGGCGAACCCCACAGAGAGAGAGACAGACAGAGAGTCCTAACCTGCAGGACACTACAAAGCCTCTGCCCGGAGCGAGAGAATCCACATGATGGGAAGAATCAACACCTTGGTCCAGAGAGGTGAAAGAAAACGACTGAATAAATAATCGACAAGTACAATGTTTTTGAAAAGTAATCATACTTTTGCATATTTTTGTCACACGGCAGCCACTTACATCAGCAGTAACCTTCACTGGGATTTTCATGTGTTTTTTTTGTTTTTTTTTATTATCTCTCCCTCTAAAAAGTCCTCTAAAATGTAGCACAAAGAACCATCTTTATGCTTGAGATATAAAGAAGGTATACAGAGGACACCTAGTTACCGTTCATTTAATGAGTAATTCTAGCCTCAGAGGTTTGTTATAGAACATCAGTAAACAAAAAACATCGTCTAGACCAAGAAACACAGCAGGACAAAGATAAAGATCCAGAGAAATTGAAAGCAGGTTATGTGGTAAACTATGGCTGTGGCAGAATCATGCTGTGGGAATTATTTTCATCAGCAGGGACAGGAAAGCTAGCCAGAGAAGATGGGTAGATGGACGGAGCCAAATCCAGATTTGAGACTCCTTACAGTGTAAGGCAAATTTATAAATGTAATGGTTCAGAGACCTCCAACTCCAGTTCTGAAGAGATACTCTACTGCAACTCTTCAAGGTATCCCTCCTCCAACACAACTAAAAAATGCCTTAGTAGAAGTTGATGACATGTTGAGAATGTAGTTTTTCTTGGTTTGTTGGAGCAAGGAGGAGAAAGTTGTAGGATGTAGACTGGAGTCGGAGACCCAGAACCATATTTAGGTGCTATTATTTTTATATCAAAGTCCAGAACCAAATACAATTGAGAATTGTGGCAAAACTTATCAACTGATGTTCAGAAGTGTTCCTCATCTAATCTGACTGAGCTTAAGCCATTTCAAAATAGGTGTGAATACTTTTTTGTGCCTTTACCTGTGTATCAGGGGAAACAGCAGCAGACACTACAAAGTGTTAGAAAGAAAACAATAATAAAAAGTCAACGTTCAATTTAAAGCACTTCATAATCAGACAGAATAGTTAAAACATTTAAATAAAAAAGCTCCAGTATACTCATACCTCCTATTTTAATTTATTAATGCAACCAGAACACAATCCCAGTCTCAGCACCAGAACCAAGCATTTTTGAGTCTAAAAGTGGTCTTAAAAACCAAAAGCTGGATAGAGCAAGCTCTGCTGAGATGGAAAACAGTGAACAATGAGCAGCATTTGTAAGATTTTATTCCCCTAAAAGGATGTCTTCATATCATCACAGTGTGGCATTTAGTGAAGGAAACATATATATTAGAGCCTGTCTGCTGTTGAGAGTGTAACTATAGCTTCCAGAGAAACTGTTTACAAGGTCAAATTTGCACTTCATGAAAGTGCAAATCTATACTTTTGGATGTGGGTTCAGAACAGGATCTCAATGATTCAGGGTATTTTGGTCATGGTTATCCACAGTGTGAAATAAATGGTAACATAAAAAACAGGGAACATATTGTGAGAAATTTGAGGGAAAAAAAAAAAAAAACCTCTGAACTGGGTTTGAAAAGCAGTTTGCATGCAAAGCTTCACCCCACAATGGAATGACAACCATGAGAACAATGAACTGCTTAGAATCACATAGCATGAATTTTAGCTGAAATCAGAAATTACTGTTTATGAAGAACATCTTATGTGATGAAAAGAAATGCATAAAGTTCAGAGTCCCCAAGACTCTCCAACCATCTTCATTGAGGTCAAGCAGGAGGTCTAAATATGCTATGTGGATGATCCATAAAAGTGTTACAAAAGTACAGTAGAGATGGGAAAAAAAATGGAATGCAATGCTATGTGACAATGATATTCATATTATAAAACATAAACATGCAAGGGAAAAAAAAGTTCCATTTGTCCTTGTAAAAATGTCTCTTCAGTGTAGATCTTCCCGTTATGAATTACTAATTAAAGAGGAGACAGTGGTGTTTAGTGGTAATGGGGGGTAGAAACATCCCTCAGCTCTCACAAAGTTGATAGGAATGCACACAAGTACACAAGAATGACTTCTCGGCTCTTAAAGCAAAGCAATGAGACGACATGGCAGCAATTACAACCGTCTGGCAGAGGAGATGTTTGCAAAACACTAGACCTCAAAGGGAACTGAAAGGGCGAGTTACAACTGATTTTTGTTCTGCCGATTCAAAATTTTATATAAGCAAGCCACTTTCTAATAAGTCATTATTTGCAAAATGAGAAAAGTTGCTCAGGACAAAGAAAAATGCTTCTCCTCTGTGCTCAACTGTGACATGTGATAAACAGAAGGCATAGTTTATATCTGCAAACTATGGATCAGATATGAGTTTATAACAGAGTGGCTTCCTGTCAATTTCCATTGTGATATATTTTATTATTTTGACAGACTTAGCACATTTAGACAAAAAAATTAATTACACAGCAAAAATCAAGAACACATTTTATGTGGAGTTTATTAGAGCATGGAGAACTCAGGTCACAGACATCAATCTGTTTTCGATTTGACAAAAGAAATATGACGCTCTAGCTGTAAAAGCTTGCTATGCTTTACTGAAGCTGGCTGCCGCTTATGTGAAGAACTTGAGAAAAAGACAAACTTTAACATTTGGTGAAAGTTGGTCTCACTGCTCACAAAATCTATTAATGCTTTCAATAAGGAATTAGTCCGTTTTTTCTCTTTTTTTTTCTTTTTTTGTTATCCTTGGTAATTTTGCCATAATAAACATTAAACTAATAATTCATTTGTAAACAGTTAACATTAACAAACATCTTATTGCTTGCAACAGCATACTGGGTCGTGCGTGGATAACAATAAGCAGGAAGGATGAGCGATCTTCTCCAAAGCAACATATTGTGTAGAAAGGTTCCTACCTCACAACCATTTGCAACTAAACAGCACCCCCTCGTGGTTGCAAGAAAAAGTACAGGACCTGACTTCCCTCAAAAACATGTAAAAATAATTTTTAAAAAATGTTTACAAAATGTATTTAAATAAAAAGGAGATTCGGGAAAACATCTGAAAGTATTACATTAAGTTTCATAGCTCTACAGACGCGTCATGTGGCCAAGCAGCAGAAATTGCATTATAATTAAAGGGTAACAGCTTACTAAAGCGAGTATTACTCAGTTCAAAAGTGATAACAGCTCAAACTATTTCAGTAACCACCTGAATTTATAAAAGTATGACGGTGGTCAGAAGAAAAAACAACTGATTTTGCTTCAAGTCCATTGAATTAACCATTGCAACAATAAAAAGATAAAAGTATACATAAAAACCTCTTGCCAAAACAGTAAATACACCACTTTAACATGCAAAACTGTAGTTAATGCATAGAAATACAGAAAAGCCTCAGGAAGAGCTTAAAAGTAGAAACTAAAAAGAAATGGCAGTTTAAAATATCAGTAGTATTACAAAAAAAAAGTGTTCACACAACTTTGTTAAAGGAATAAAAAATAAAAATCACCTTTCCTTTAACCTTCCCTTCACAAGTATTCATTTTCTAAATATGGAAGTCTTTAACTTAAACAAATGTAAATCAATCCTCCTAAAATGTTTACATGTTTATTGTATATAAAAAAAAAAAAAAGACCTGTTGCACAGGAGCTCATCTTTACAATAACTTAAGAAATACAGTTTAAGGCACATCTTTGAATTGGGAACTTTGGTCCAAGAACATTTACATTGCAAACAGAAAATCAGCACATCACAGTTTCTTGAGACGTTTGAGGAAGAACAGTAAAAGTCTTGCCATGTAAACAACAGCAAAATATAATAATCTATGAACTGAAATCCACTAAAATTCAATAAAATATCACAAAATTCTTGGCAGCTTAAAAACGTTACACTTGACTGACCCAAAATACACAACATCAGCAACCTCACTGTTACTTTGTAACTGTTGTGTTAAATTAGCAAGCTGCAAAAGTATTCTTTGGGGTTTTCTAAACCCTTAAGTTTCACACTAAAGGAAAAAAACAAAAAAAAGAGGATAGTAACTGTAACAGCAGGTAAAACGCCTGACGTTCCCAAGGTCTTGGGGAGAACAATCCTTTAATGGCAATTCTACCTGGCAGAGAGGATGAAAAGGGGTTAATTAGCTGTCAAATCTTCAGCTGAAAGCAACTATAATTGTTACATTTGTCAGCTATAGATGGATGAATGCAGAATGACAAGTTGCTGATGAGCATTTAAAACAGGACAAACGCGTTACTATAATGTCAGTAATTATGGAAAATTTCAGCCTGATTGAAAAGGAAATATTACTGAAGTATTTCACCGCACATCTCCATCTACGTGGGATTTTAGCCACAATCTCCCTCTGAGTAAAAGACTCACCAACATGGTAAATGATTTTAAAGATTTTTTATAAATATAGAGTACCACTGCAATATTCAGCCTCTTTAACTTGATGCCTGTAAATTTCAATAGAAGACATTCACTTTGAGGCTGAATGTTGCTATACTCACTTTCTCCCTGTGGGTGTTTTGTCATAATCTACTCATCATCAGGATCTGGGAGGAAGACTCTGCAGTGGGCCGTTTTCTTTCTCTGTAGAAGCCTGGCCTCCCAGTGCTTTCCTCTGTTACATAAGAGGAAAACGCAAATCATGTCTTTCACATAATAATGAGTTATTTGTGAAAATATTGATTAAAGCATCAAAGAGAATGCAATATAATAAAAGCTCGTCCGCCAACCTTGATAATTCCACCCACAGAACGAGAACGCCAGTGTCTCCTGATGAACGGTGTTCGTGTCTCTGCAGAGGAATTCGAGTCAGGCTGCTTTTCAAACTACGAAGAAGATGGCACCACGTTAAAGTATCGATTTAAAGAGGTTCAATGCATAGTTTTTTTGTTGTTGTTGTTTAATTTGTCCTTTGATAAGTCCCATTAAGTTACCCGTCTGATGAGTTTTTTCTTCTTGGCAGACTCTGGCATGCTGTTGACTTGCTTGTAGAGTTCTCTGAGACATGACTCAGTATAGCTCTGATTCTCAGAAGGCTCGATGTTGCTGGTGCTGCTGGTCTCACCTGCGATTGACCTCATAGAGGGAGAAGGTGATGGAGCTGCAATCGCAGCAATAGAGCCAGTTTTGTTGCCTGAAGAAAGATTCAGGTCATCCTAGAAAAGTCAAGAGATACCCTATTACATTTGGGGCGCACACAACTGACATTCAACTGGTCAAAATCTTAAATCAGTCGAGCAGTATTGCAAACATCTAAAAAAACAGAATTATAGTTTATTTCCCCACAATGGGGAAATTCCTGTGCAACAGCAGCAAAGTAAAAAACAATCAGCGCAAGTAGGTTTACATCAAGATGGGAATAAATCACATGTGAAAGCAGAATAAAGAAAAAAAAACACATTGTACAGTAAAGAAAAAAAATCAACATAAGTAGAACATTATGAATATTTCCCTGAATAATTCATAAAAATACTTTTACAGCATTAGCCATTGTTTTAGCAATAGGACAAGGAGTGGTTTGTTTATGGTTTGAAATGGAGTAAGTGAAGATAAAATGACAACGAATGAATGTAAAATGGGGGACTGAGTTCACAAACAGATCCAGAACAGTGCTACAAACTACTCTAATAACACGAAAAAAAACAAAACATACTTACATTTGACTGGAGCGTTTTGGATCCAGTGTAGAATAATCGAGCATATTCTTTGATATAGACAGGTGCCTTAAACGATATAAAATATCTGCAATAAAGTCTGAGCCTGATGAATCTCATTTATTATGTACCGCATAAAAGGCACCAAAAGCAGTCAATTGACATTTCAAAGCATGCACACATATTGAATCATTGTTTATGACACAGAATTTAGAAACATGTGAAGACTTCGCTATTTGATTTGTAAAGGTATTTTAAAATGGAAAGAAAGTTAAAGCTTCCGGAGTCTCTGTTTGACAAAGTAAAGTCAACTCAATGGAAGGAAAAATAGAAAGGTTTTAGGTGATCAGAACACAGGTCAACCATGACATCAGTAAGGTAAGGCTGCTCATTTTATTATAAAGCAATATTCAGCTAAAGATATCTGTATCTTGGCATTTACTTAAATGTTAGTTTTTCAATCGTTTCTCAAATACTTGAAGAACAAACAAACCCCCTGCATGGAGACGGCTCTAAAATAATATAGCTGCCAATGGGAATTTTAATGATTTCACGACTGACTGAATGTCAGCGCACATCCGTCCTGTGCGGATGTTTCAGAGTGTGCATTAAAGAAATCGGTGGGAATGTTTCATTACCCAGCGGGATGATAGGACTTGATGGTTTCGAATGGATGACTAAAGAGCTTATCAGGGAGAGTAAATAATCTGACTCCAGTGTGGTTGTGTGTCTGCGTGCAGGGCACCTGGCCGAAGGCACAGAAGTTTCACGACAAATGGCCACAGTGAAGGATTAGGATACCAAATATACAGCAGTTTGAACAAAAGCTCTTACTCAAAAAAAATTTAGACAATCATGACCTCTTAACTTCTGAAAATGAATCTTAGTGAGTCTAAATATAACTCACAAAACACTGTTGTCTGACTCATGAAGAGCATTCTCTGATTTCCCTACATGCCAATTCTCAGTTCATATTCTTTAAGGTCTGTATTTCTTGTAACCCTGGCAACATCCCATCTTGATAACTAAAACAGTTGCTAATGAAAAAAGACAAAGCTTTAAAAAGAAATTTAGTGAAATCAGGCTATTTCACAAGGCCACCTTCCTTGTGTTGAAATCAAAGACACTTTGCTTTTGATCAGCAGTTAAACACAATCAGCACATTTTATTAAACATGCATTAGTTTATGGATGACTTTTGATTCTCACCTTGGGGAAAATTGGCCTAAATAAAAGACACATTTATAATGTACATCACTCTATTCATTCTATTCAATTAAGCAGCAAACTAAGTGGATTACCTTGAACATTTTTTGTGAGTGTCGAATGAGAAACGCTACCCCATTATTCAGTTTCTCTATGTTTCCCTGGAGATCACTTGCTGTCACCTGCATCAGAATATATTTTTTAAAAATATGATAAGAAATTTCTAGAAAACTTTCTGAAATACTTTCAATATTTGAGAAGATCCTCACATTTTTGGGCCAGATGATATGTGGAGCAAACATTGTTGCTAAATTAATAGCAGACATCTTGTTCATGTGCTGGCTGCGGGCCGTGTGGTACAATAAGTCCAGCAGCAGCTTCAACAAGCTCCGGTTGGTCGGTGGGAGCAACATAAAAAGCAGCTGAAACGCCTCAATCTGGCGGGCCTTATCGGGAACATTAGTCTTATTTCCCTTTTCATCAAAGCAAGTCAACTCTGGACAAAGCAAAGAAAAAAAAGATGATTTAAAAAAAATAAAAAAATACCAAAACGGGCCAAAATTCCTCATGATTCAACAAATACCTCCAATCTTCAGGTGAGCCTGGTAATGTCTATGCATGAGCAGAGGCTCTGGGAGCTCTCCCAGGAACACCTTGAGCAAAGTGGCAGCATCATTGGGATGGAAGTCACCTGTCTCCAGATCTATCTCGGTGCCGCTGTTCAGCATTTCCCTTAGGGCCGCCTGCCTCAGGCTGTGGCCTGGCACCCGAAACAAACCCTCCACATGAAGGTCTGGGGAGCAGTGAAAGAGAGAGATAACCAAAGTGTGTAGAGTGGAGTGGAGTGGAGTGTGTGAGGATTTTGGACACAGAGTGATGAAGACAAACACACAGGGGCAGAGAAAGAGGCAGATGAAATATGGTGAATGAAACTGAGGGAGAGAGTCAGCAAGAGCAAAGTGCTTTCAGATAAATTATTTACTGATGCATTTACTGATGCATCTAGTGTCCGCTTTCAGCAAGTGACATCATTCTTTTCTAGAAATAAACCTTGACCTCATGGTAACTTATTGTTCATAAAGAAAGTTATGGTGTCTTAATTTTTGACTAACGTAACTCTAATAGTGAAAGAACAAACAAATTAAACTCTGCCCTCACGTCAAGTCAAAGATTTAATCACGGGTTTTAAAACAAAAAGTAATGATACATGGTATTTTTTTGAGGCTTGAACGCATATGCATAGTGCTTTGAAAAAATATTCGTACCTCCTTCTACTTTTTTACATTTGTTGCTTTGCACTATTTTTAATTCAATTCAATTGAGTTAATTTATAAAGCACCAATTCATAACAAATGTCATCTCAAAGCAAAAAAATAAATGAAAAAATCATCTCAATTTCAATTGGTCCTAGTTATCAAACAACAGAGTATTCTCAATTAATATTTAAAGTAGTTTAAAATATATATATCTAAGGAAACCACCAAGCCATTACAAACTTCCATGTATTTTTTAGGATTTTATGTCACAAGCAGTGTACACAATTGTAAAGCACAGGGCAGATGATTAATGGTGTTCTAAATTAAATTGAGAAACTGATCCAACAAAGTATAGATTTTTCTTGTTTAATTTATTTCACAAACTTGATTAAATATTATTTGTTAAATATGTAATTTTTGAGAAAGATTTAATACTTTTACAAGGCTGTACACATACAGTTTCATCACATCAAGATGATAATAAAAAGTTACTAAAAGACAATCATGACTGTATAATGTTTGTATGTAATTATGATGCCATAACCGTCCTTCCAGGACAGCATTTAAACTTACTTTTACTCAGGTATTCAATGAGCTGACAGATCTGAGCTATTCCTTCTTCAGTTAAGGGCGCTCCAAATATCACTCCTTTTTCTGTCAAACAACACAATGAAGAACATAATAACGTGTATGACAAATAAATCATCTTTTCATATGTTGAATTTGTGCGCGTTATGCAACTTTTATTCCATAATATACCAAGAGTGTGCAAAAAAGCCATCCAGAAGGCAATGCGTAGAGAAAGAAACAAGAACGAGCTTAATCATTATGAAATTGAATTTGCAGTCGTGTAATGATGAACTAAATATCTTATGGTAGATTAGGTACAACGATAGTTTAGGCAGCAGAAAGACGCAGCCAAAATGTAAACAAGTTGGAGTATGTTTATCTGTATGTATTATTATAGAAAAACACGACTCATTTGAAGTAGCTGATCCCAAAACCTGTGCACATTACCACCTCTAACCTTTCCGTTTGCGGAAGTTGAAGGAGCGCAGAAACCCGGTGGACGTCGGCACCTTCGACACCGACTCTCCAGTCAGCTGGGCGAACTCATCTCCTGGCAGATCTATGAGCCGAGTAATATTACTAAGCACCAAATCCGCAAAAATCTGCGGATGCTCATGCCTAAACCTCTCCACAAAGAAGTCCGGGTTAAAGATCACAGGCTGGTTCGCGTCTGGTTTTTCGTGACAAAGGAACACGCTGCAATTTGTCTCCCTGTAAAGAAACAGGCATTAACACCATCAGCTTGTTATTATATTTAATAGAAAGCTTCGAGCCGGGTACCAAAAATGAACGGCTGCAGTAGTTACTGAGCATACCTATCACTCTGCCAGCTGTTGCTAGGTTATTTGGTTAAACTGGATAGAGCTAACAAGCATATTTTTATGTAACGATTTTAATAGTGCAAGATAATACTATATACTTTCAATATCATTTAAGGAAGCATACTGTTTTCATATTACTACTGTAGTCTGTCCAATCACTTATATAATGACTGAAAATGCGTTACCTTCTATCAAGCTTCACAGTGTTTTGAGAATTATTTTTAGTCGCCATCTTCGTTTTGAATCTTGCGCGGCTTCATGATGGTCACGCCTACAACGTAACGTATGTAACGACCGTTAAGGTACTAGTGATGGGAATTTCGGTTCTTTTCAGAGAGCCGGCTCTTGTAGCCCGGCTCTCAAAAAAGATGGTCATAAACGGCTCTTAGTTTTATGACCATCTGCAGCCTCAAACATTAATGTAACTTACTTGGCAAATAAGAATGCTTTATATGATATATATTTTTGCGTGAGAGTGCGAAGGAGGGAATTACCAGCATAAATTTACATCTCTGCGCTGGTGTTTTTGCAGCCCCGCTCTTTTTAATGAAGAACGACTCTCATTAAAAAGCACGTTCCCGTCGTTCACTTCAAAGAGCCGGCTCTAAAAGCTGAAACGTTCGAGATCGATCCATCTATAAAGCATACGAGCCAAATGAAAAGTTCGTTTCAGAACTCGTTTGCTTTTTTTAGTTTGTACAATGCTTGTTAGGTTTTATTTGGTATTTTACAAGCTACAAATCTCACGATTTTGAATGTATGTATGTTTGCAAAATTTACAAAAATTGATTTGCCAAGTTATTTCATCATCAAAGACCATGGCGTGTTTGAAATTCTGTGGCAATTCATCTTCCTCAATTTACACTAATAACAAAATGCGAGAAGCCAAAATCATACAGCTTAGTTTAATTTTCTTTAGATATTGCCAAGTGTAATTACAAAGGATTCTTTAAGTATCCTGTCTTTTCAGAAATTAAAATAAATGGCCATTATTTTGCTTCCATTAAATCTTTAAATTAAATTCTAAAATGATTGTCATTCTCTGAGGTGCTAAACTACACCATCTGTTGTTTGTGTAAGCCTTGTTGACTTAGACAAATATCATGTACAATGCAATTGAACTACCTTCACTGCATAAACTGTAAGAAACATGTTTAAACTGCATTACTTATGTAAGGTGGTTAAATGTACAAACTTTGTCAATATGATATATTCACAATATCATTCATGGATCAGTGTTGTATTACATTTAAGTCAAATTTTCTAATTACGTGTTACATAAAACATATAGTCAGGAGTTTTGGCTGAGTTTAAAATCA
Source organism: Gambusia affinis (assembly GCF_019740435.1). Taxonomy (NCBI): domain Eukaryota; kingdom Metazoa; phylum Chordata; class Actinopteri; order Cyprinodontiformes; family Poeciliidae; genus Gambusia; species Gambusia affinis. The sequence goes on from NC_057880.1 coordinate 14,847,541, forward strand.
CACTAATGATTAAAGTTCAGTCTGAACTGTTGTAGCCAAAGCAAGAAGGAAAGCTGGCACAAAAATGAATGTGGATGAAGAGATTTGTACACGTCATATTTTTCTCTACCACATTTTTCCAGTTGAACTGAAGGTATTTTTGTGTGTTGTGTTTTTCTATAAATTTAATCCAATCCAACACTGATTTCAAATACATTCAGCAGCCAATATTCACCTGTTCTGGGTTTTTGTGGGAAAAAACAAACAAACAGTGTAGTATTTAAAAAGCATCAGAAGCAACCTTTGACTCTGCTAGAAAATTATTAATTTATGACTTTGAATAGAAAATATTTCTAATAAAAATAAAAATTTTTTACTGAGAAATCAGTTTTGATAGGCAGAGACCTCAAGCCTCGTACCTGTCTTTTGATGTTTCATTTTCCCAGAAAATGGATTGGTAATAAGCTTGTGCTTCAACACGTGCAGGCCCCTCTATGAAAGTTGCCATGGTGACACATGCACCTTAGCAAGAAGTGAGCCAGTCGAAGGCAGTAAACCTGCCAAGTTACAACCTGAGCTTCAAAACAAAAAAATAATTTAACTTGTAACATACATGTCTTAAATTAGTTACACAGAGATGATACCCATCAGTAAGAAAAGTTTAGTTTCTGATTAAATTGCATTAATCAAATACCGATTTCATGCAAAAAAGGCAAATTATTAAAAAAAAATATATATCAGTGTGTTTTTTTTCTATTCTGTCTCACAATTGATGATGAAAATTACAGACACCTCCATTATTTGTAACGAGAAAAAAATAGATATATTTTCCCACCACTGTTTGCATTGTTATCAAACCAAAGAAAATGACTCAATCTTCTGACATCAAACAAATTGTAACTTGACAAAATACTGTTAAATCTTTTGCAGAGTGAAAATAAAACGCTATATAAGTCTAATGTAATTTAATTTCATTTTATAATAGAGCTGCTAAGAAGGGGGAAAATAAAACCTGATGAATATCCATGCTGAAGTCTGTGATTACTTATCATTTATATATCTGACTAAATTAAAGAGCTACGGATTTATTTATTCAAGACACATGATAGAATTTCAAATGAACTCTGTCAGACCAAAAACATTTTTTTAAATACTCATTGCATTTAAAGGCTTTTTCATATTGTCTTCAGAATTTCTTCTGTCAACCCAACTTACTCTTTAACATGTTTTACATGCAGTAAGATCAAGTTTGATAGAACATTTTCATTATAGCAAATTTTGGAAACAATTTGCAAACATCTGTTAACTACAGTTAGGCACACAATAACCCGTGTAACCTAACACGATCAAATCTTTTCCATTTTAACCAGAAAATGAAAAAGATTTCTCTTTCTTTCTCCCATAGCTTCAAATCTGGTTACCGGTAATATAAATAAAAAATTTTCTACTCAGTCTTTGTTGAAGTTACATGAAGATTTATTTCTGCTGTATTTCTCTCAAGTGGATGGTTCATCTTTTTATATATTAATATTTCTCTATTTAAACACTAGCATAAATCCATTAAATCTATATCTGTACGCACTTCAGTACAAAGACTGTTTGTGATGCTTTGACCTCAATCCAATCTTCTGCCAAAAGGGTAAAATCAAACTTGACTTGTGCTAGCTGGGTTTTTAAATTATTCTAGATGAACTGTGCTGCCTACAATCCGGATATAACTTTGTAAATGTTTTAATTTTCTTCTTCTTTTTTAAATTCTTGTGGGTGTTTTCTGATGTCTGTAGATTTTCTAAACTGCTGCAAATCGATTGGCCTTTAGGAACAATGAAGTATTTGAACTCAACTCACTTCAGCCTGAACAACAAGAATAAATTAATTTCTGTATTTCTATAATTTAATTTTGTGTATTATTAAAAAAGGATGAAAGAGTAAAGAATGCTTTCGCTCTTATGAAATGCTCCCTCCGTTGCTCCAAGGTGGCAGAAAATTAGAGACATGGCTCATTATCACACAATGGTAGCAATCTAAATCAAAATCAAGCCGTTCATGTGAACTTTGCCCTTAAAAGTACTTTACTGAAAGCCATAGGGAATAAAGAGCTTGATATTTCATATTTTTCTGCTTTTTCTTTTTCTATTGCTATTTTGGCTTTTTATATACATGTGTTTTTACTGGCTAAAAATCATCATTATTGTCAAAAGCAGATACAAAAAGGACATAAACAGAAATATTTTTAACTATTAGGTTTCAAGATTGATTACTTGACTGATCATTCTGTTTAATAAATATGCTCAAATTGCCAGGATGATAATTATTTCAGTTAAAGGGTAATTCAAGAAAGAAATAGCAAACATTCCATTTCAAAGAAGCATTTCTTGCTTGTTTATCACTCAAATATTTTTACGTCAGAAATATACCGTACTCCATTATTAATCCATAACAACATTTATATAGCATAGCTATATAATTATAATTATATAATTATTTATATAATAATATACATTTATATTTATAACATTTATATTACAACATCCATAAGAATATTTAACAACATGTAAACATAAAATAGGTCAAGAAAAAAAATTCACAGGTAATTGTTGTTTTTAATGGTACATATTTAAAATAGGATGGAGTTTTTCTCCATTGGCATGCAATACAGTGTAACCAACTATTAACGAAATAACATTACAAAGTAAGATCTTACAAATTCCGCATAGTTGCAACCATTGAAAGCATGTTTTACAGCGTTTTCAAGTAACAACTGTGATCAAACTTTTAATATACAGTAGTGACACCCCGACATTCTATTACATGAACAAAAGGAAGTGAGAGAAAGCAGGAAATTATACGTTTTGTCTCTAAGAACATGGCAGAAAGCTTATTGTTCAGAGTGCTTTTTGTTGCAGCTAACATTGCAAAGAACTTTCCCAGCTCTCCACATCTGCCTGATCCATTCTCTTTTCAAAGTTTTTCTTTTTTGTCGCTTTTTGCTTTGCAGAATTTTCTGTCAATCTTCTCCTTGGCCATTGTGCTTGCATCCTCACTAGAGCTTTGTGTCCTCAACCAAGACAGACCCCAGTACCTCCACCAGTAGCAGCGTGGTCTGAGTCTTCTCAATGTTCTCCAGCACGCCCTGCGAAACGTGTGGGAGGAAATACAGAACAGAAGCGGGTCCAGAGCACCATTGATGTACCACAGCGGCAGGGACAAATATGATTTCAGGATAGTATAGACGGAAAGAACTCTGTCAGACCAAACAACCACATACACCTGCATGAGTGACGATGCAATATCTGGGAAGTTGAAGAGAAAAAAAGCCACCACAACTGCACCTAAGAAGAGAAAATCATTAAGAAGCTTAAAAGTACTGATTGCGAACATATACATTTACTGTTATAGTCCATGTTGAAACACTCTTGCTGCTTAAACTTTACCACACTTTACTGCATCTGCAGTCCTACAACCAACATGCAATAAAACCTATGTTTTTCTTTGCTCACCCATTAGTTTTAAAGCCCTCTTTTCATTTAAAAGTAGCTTTCCATTCCGATGGCACTGAACGTCTCTCCTTCCCTCTAAATCTGGCCTCATCAGACCCATGTTTCTCCTTTGACGACCATTCTTCCGTAGGTGGAGAAGTATGAACATGTATAATGTAAAGATGGAGACCAGGGGAACCTGTAGTCAGACAAGAATATTTAGTGCTCATGTCTGATGCTGAAACAGAGACCTGAAAAACTGATCTTACCAGGAAGAAGAGCCCTGCTCTAAGGAGTAAGGCTCCTTTGTAGATATGAGCAGGATCAGGCTCAGTCATTTCACACATGGTGGAGACCTTAAAAGCATCTTCTTGTGTGGTTGCTGTGTAGTCAAGGATGCAGGCTCTTGCCTGGTCATAAACCAGTGCAAATGGCACTGCGGACACCAGGGAAACGATCCACACAGTGACAAGACATGGCAGTCGAGACTTCTTTAGTACGGAGAGGAGAGAAGGTGGGGAAACACTGTTATTACTGCATCTTTAATTCATCAACCTTTCTTCCAACTGGTAATTGCTAAGTGTAACGCAAGGTGGTAATCATGATCAATCAAGACACGGAAAACAATTATTCACTGGTGCACACAGAGGAATATACTGAGTGGATGAAAAGTCAATGAGCCCAGAAATGTGATAATTAAGGGTGAATCAAACTGTGGGTGTTGAGGGTGGTGAATACCGCAGAAGGGACTGGCGCTTCATTTAAAAATCCGTCATTTGAATATTTTTTAAAAACTGGATTAGACGGGAGTGGGTTCCCAATATTGTGCAAAGGTTTTTAAGAAGCTATGGATTAATGTCCTTTACATGAGAAGTAACACAGTACATACTGTTTTGTCACATTGATGTACAAAATTGCAACTTCACTCAAATGATAGAAAAAAGGCACCTAGTTCCTCTGGCTGACAGAAATATGGATTTGTCTGTAAATATTTCTGGTTATACTGTGAAAAACTAAAGGAGCAAACCATTTACTCTTATTACAGTAAGACTGTTTTAAAACTACACTTGCATGTTAACCCCTTATTTTTAAAATGTCTTTCTTTAAAAATGTATTTAATTTTTACAATCCAACTCATTAGTGAATTAGAGATCCAATCAGAGATCCCAGCTCGGGCAGAAGGACTGCGCATGCATAGATCTGACTGCTCATAGTGCAATAACTCCACATTTCAAATCAAAAATGGCAACACAAAAGACAAGAACAAATGGTGCAACTTTGCTGTATCAGCTCCGCACCTTCAGACTGGAGACGGACCACATGGTGTGGCATATTGCAGCATAACGCTCTGTGGTGAAGGTCACGATTACCCAGCTTGTGGTGGCGCAGTACATCTGACGGACCATGAAGTACACTTTACACACTGCTTGGCCGAGGCGCCATGGATAGCTCTCCCAGTAATACCGATACAAAGTGACTGGGATGGTCAACAGCTGCAAAATGTCTGTAACAGTAAGAATTGATAGAAAGTTATTGATCAGCTTTGCTTTAACAGTGCCTTCTAAGGAGCATTAACTTTAACATAAAGCAGCCAAATACCAGAAAAATATTAGAATAGGAATATTAGAGTAGAAATAGCCTTTATTAGAGGGGAAATTCAGGTGCAACAGTAACATTACATATTAAGCATGAGCGGCTGAGATTTGGCAATAACGAAGAATTTGATTGTGCTTGGGGCGATTGGCATGTTGTATGTCACTTTCACTGTGAAAGGTGTGAGTGATTGAGCTTCACGGGAGGTAATCAATCATAGCAGGTACCTGAAATAACAAGGCTCAGAAGGTAGACACGAATGGCGCTGACTCTCATATGAGCATCCAGGAGGAGGGTCAGTATGCTCACCGTGTTGAACGCGACCTGTGACACATTCACAGGGGAGCACGTTGATACATTTTTCAATTGACGGGTTGCAAAGTCACAATCTTGAGTCTAGAAAAGCGCACATACGCCAAACAAGAAGATGAGGCTGTAAAAGATCGTCATGGGGACAGCAACTGACAGCGGTTCACTCTTGGTGACGCTGATGTCGAGCTTTGGTGTTTCACTGGGGCTGACGTTGCAGCTGAAGAGGAATGAAATCTGCTCTGTGAAGTTCATGTTGAGGCAGGTAGTTGATAGCTACAGGAAGATTTTAGGAGGAAAAATTGTGTTGGATTATTTGCAATAAAAATACACTTGTGATGTCACCAAATAATCATCAAATCAAACTGAATTATTCAGATTAATATGTAGATTATTTTGATTTATTGTAAAAAATCTATTGCTTTATTGGTTTTGCACAAATTAATTGGAAATTCCAGTGTTCTAGATGTTGCGAAAACAAAAAGAAGAGGGAGCACAACTGCCTCACATTTGTTCAGGCAAGCAATTGACAGGTTGCAAATTACAAGGTAATAGGTCTGATGTAAATACAGAAGTCTAACTGTGTTCTTATGTGGAATTTGAAACCATTTGCATTTTTTACCTATTTATAGCAGTTACTGAATTAATGACAAATATTATATGCAAATACTGAGATCTACCTTTGACAAAAGAATAACATATGAGACAAATTCAATAGAATATTCACCCATATTAGAGGAACAAGAAAATCTGGGGAGGCTTTAGAAGAATTATTGATTACTCTTTTTTTAACCAACACATACAGAATATTCAAAAATCTTTGTTGAGAATTCAGACTGGTGTATCATAATCATCAAAATAACATACATTTAAATAAAATTAAAGTAAAATAATATAAGCAAAGTCTTACTGAGAGTGCTTGAATCAGATACATCTGTAAATAATTTAATCTCTAAATCGATTTATTTTTTCTCAATGAACATAAAATGATTTTTTTAAAAGATTCATTTAACTGGTGTAACCTGTTGAGTCAGATACACAGCAGGGACGGAGAATCAGTATCATAGAGAAACAGAAAAAAGCCTTTGGCCATGTTATAGACTTGTAAAATTAGACTCACCTTACTCAAAAGGGAAAACAGAGAAAATACCAGCAGCTCTCCTCTATGGCAAAATGCAAAAAAAGAAACAAACAAACAAACAAAAAATCTCCTGCTTTGGTTGCCTCCCTCAGTACCTCAGTGGCTCTGCTACTCCCTCTCTTATTCCAACCCTCCTTCTCTTTCTCTCTCTCTCTCTTTTTCTCTCTCTCTCATTCTTCACAAAGACAGTCTTAGTCATAGCTGGTAAAATAGCTGGTAAAATCTTGAGCACATGAATACCAGAATACCTTGTTAAAGTGAAATAGCATTTGCAACAATTTTGCTCAAGTTACGGAATTTTGGATTCCTTGAATTACAGGTTATGATTTTTCTGGCATCATTCCTTAAAACAGAAAAAATATCATTCATTTTAGCTGAACACAATACTCACAAGTTAAATTATTTGTTTGGACTATTGCCATTTTGTATAATAAACATTTATAAGCTAACCGTAAAATATATAAAACCCTGAAGAAATGACCTGTGCCTGAGTAACATCCTGTTCATTACTAGTCAGTAAAAACATTACAATTGCAAAGGTTATGAAATTTTGACTACAAATGTTCAAATTGGATTTTGGAGATGACATTAAGTTCATCAGGAAGAATAATAAACATGTTGTTTTCCTTAAATTCATAAACGTTGGTATGATTAGGTTTTCATTTAATATGATTTCTAAAGAAGAACCTGATCATTATCGGGTAATTTTAGAGAACTGTACATTAGAAGTTTGCCAGCGCAAGTGAGATTGCTTTCTTGATACATGATTAATTAATTGACTTATTTTGAATATTGGTGACAGGTATGTGACTGAATAAAGAACCAAAGAGCTATATAAAAATAAAAATAAACATTTCAACCAAACTCAAGCCTTTGATTGAGCATAAATCATGGTAGTATAAAAAATAGTCATTTATTGATGGAGCATCTTTTCAATTTGTAGAATACATTTCTAAAACAAATACCTCCAAGTCTAAGGGGAAATTAGTATGTGGTTCGAAGCTTGCAGACAATAAGAAGCTGTCGCATCTGGCTTGTTGGCAGAAAACATAGCAGAAATGATGGAACTACTACCAGAAGCAATCAAATCACTCATAAAACATGAGCATGAAGTGTAGTTAAAGATATTGCTCTTCTCCTTCTGTTGTGTCAAGGATGTGGAGCAAATGTACCTTAATTGGGAAGGTTCTAAAAGGGAAACATTAACCTAAAGACCATTTGCAGTAACATTGGTCACTCCAAATATTGTTCAGAACAGTAGTGATGAAAATTATGTATATAAGAGGGGGAATTATAGGCTCCTCAGCCAAAGACAATCTTAAATGCATTAAAATGGAAATCGAAATCAACAAGATGTGGAAGAAAAATATTTGTATGAATCAAAGCTGTGTCTGCAGCATTTGCAGCATAAAGCCATGTGATAACTTAGCCTAAAAAATTGCTTTGTTTGTATCAATTTTAAGACAACAAGTATCTTTTAAGAGTATTTTGCTCCACTGATTGTATTTAAATATTGATTTAGACAACCCTACTCAAATTAATTACATTGTATTGTCACCAATGTGAAAGACAGTGCCAAAAGAGCTTGTATTTAAAAAGACATTACAATTCAGTTCCTTTACAGATCTGATTTGGTCATACAAATTAAAATAGTAAATAAATGAAGCATTAGTTCAGAAAGAATGTTTATTGTTCCCATATAAAAATTATATACATGTGCAATATAATTTCTTCATATTGTTTCCTATAAATACAACACAGCTTGCGATGTTTCTTAATGGGTTTTGGACAAAACCAGAAAAAATTAATTCTGAAAATTAAGTCATCTTGAAAAAAAAGAAACAACAATAAAGCACTTCTCATTAGAGAAATGTTAGGCTTTCTGCTGTTATTCCAGCATCTTTTGCCATGGAGTAGAAATGGCCTCTCTTTTGCATCAGATTGCTTGGAGAATCAAATTCTACAATTTGACCAGCATCAAGGACCATCACCCTGTGGAGCACAGGGACATGTGTTAACGTCATATTGAGCAGTGTTTATTTTGACAGTGATAAAAGAAAACATAGCAAAATGAAAAAGACATGCACATACACTGTTTATGTTTTATGCAGAACTATAAAATCAGTGAAGAAACAAATATGAATAATAGGCAATATAAGGATAACTGACTTTTTAAAAACATATTTTCAAGGACATTCTCCGCTTTGAGTCTGTTTCAAGGTTTCTTGTTTATGTTCACTGACAATATTTCACATTCAAGCTTTAAAAGTATTTTAGAAAAAACAATTGCAGTTCTGTAAAAATGTAATGGTGATGTGATCACATGTGATTCCCATGTTTCACATGTGATTTTCATGGGATTTTTTTGTAAGGGCGTCACAACAGAAATAGTTATTTTATCCTAACATATGATGTATGACGACATGTCTCAAGGCATCACTTGTCAATATCAACTGTAAAAATGTGAGTTATGGGTCATGTCTATGGTGTTGCTTGAACATGCTTTAAAAGTAAAGAGTTTAAAATCTGTCACTTGTTTCATATTTGAGTCATTCTTCTCTGATTTGAAAACGAAGATGTTTCACAACATACCAAGTAAGAAAGAATTACACCATTTATGTGCAAAAAGCTGCACATCTAAAGCACTTTTAAGTAATGTTCAGTTTCAGTGAATGATTAGATAGTACTGCAAATGGTATAATTATAGCACTTATAAACCCTTCTCTGTGTTACTCATCCAGTAGGAAGAATCTTAATTGACTAATCGATTGATTGATCAATTGTAATATAAAATCATTTGAGTCTCCCTCAGACACAAACAAGCTTTTAAAGTAGAATGAAGCGCCTATGAGGACACTTCAGACTTCGTGCTGAACTCGGACTCACCTGGAGCTGTCCATGATGCTGTGCAGACGGTGGGCGATGGTGAGCACCGTGCACTGGGAGAACTCTTTGCGGATTGTATTCTGAATCAGGTCGTCTGTCTCCAGGTCAACGGCTGCAGTGGCTTCATCCAGGATCAGGATTTGAGATTTTCTCAGCAGAGCCCGAGCCAGGCACAGCAGCTGCCTCTGACCAACACTGGAAGAGAGAGGCAGATGTTCAGATCTTATCTGGGGCTCTCAGAAATTAAAATAAAATCCTGTGTGGACACTCACTGGGATTGAGATCAGGTTAGACTGAAGTGTTGTGTACATATAGCACAAACATCTTTTTTTAGGACGAAATTGTGTTGGGAATGATATTGTTTTGGAATAATCAATTGTTAATTGTTTGCAGTTTACAGAAATCTCAAGTATTCCATCAGTTTACAAATGTTTTCACATTCTGCATTTATTTACTGTGATTTGAATTGTAATCACTGTTTAAGTTTATGTTGCCCACCTGAGGTTTTCTCCCCCTTCTGCAACCTCATGCTGTAATCCTTCCTTCAGCCCAGCTACATAATCCTTCAGATGAGACAGCTCAAGCACTCTCCAGAGATCCTCATCGCTGAATTTGTCAAATGGATCCAAGTTCATCCTCAGTGTCCCAGAGAACAAGACTGGATCCTGCGCTCCAGAATCATATAGGTTAGTGTACTTAGCAGAAAAGATTACCTTGCTTTTGCATTTGTTTTTGTCTTAGCTGTTTACCTGTGGGATGATTGTGAGTCTGTTCCTTAGATCGTGCAGTCCAATTTTAGAGATATCTACATCATCAATGAGGATATGTCCATCAGCTGCTTCAATAATGCGAAACAGGCAGTTTGTCAGACTTGATTTTCCAGCTCCAGTGCGACCCACTATGCCAATCTGAAGGTAATGAAAGAAAACTTAAATTTAACATAAACTTGAGATCCAAAATATGATAATTGATTTTTTATTTTTTTATTTTTTTAATTTTTTTTGCATAACCCATCTTTTAGAAGACCTAAACAGTTGGAATATCATGAATGAATACAATTATTTGACATTTTTAGTCTGATTGCAGTCAATAACTGCATTAATGCTACGTTTACTGTGCTACTTAAAGCCAAGGAATGTTTCAATCTAAAGTTGTCCTTCTCCAAGAGCTTTCTCAAACTCCAGATCTGAAGGGACAGACAATCCTGACAATCTGGTGTGTTAATAATGTGGCCCCATCATGCAACTGGACATACAAAGGTGGAAAATTGTACAGTTTGTTCATTTGTGCATTTAATATGACAAATGTATATTATGTAATTTAATATGACAAAAATGTCAGTGTCATTTGGAGCATCCCTATGTTTTCTCAAGGCTCGACATTTCTTCAAATCAAAAGTATAGTGGAAAAAGAATAGAAGAATGTGGTTGATTAATGTCAGCTCATTACAGACCTATCCTATCTGTGCTTTTAGTTCAAAGTGTTGTTATTATGGTCTAGTTGGAAAGTTTTATATAATTATCCAGAATTATTTCACAACTTATTCAATATTGTAATTTACTGCAGATTGAGCTCCTTCAAGTTTGGCTGTTTTTATTGATTTAGAAGAAATGGGGACAATATTTGCCCATAAAATATGGTCCATTAAAGTACCTTAACCTTTTAGCTATTGCTGTTTCCCTTTGATGTCTGATATTTTCTCCACAATGATATGAAGTTCAATGCTTAACATTTAGGTTTAGGGTAAATCTATTGAGCTTCATTCCCGTATGATTTTAAAATATGATGCTTAAGTTGGTATCTGTATGCAGAATTTTTGACAGTCAATGAGCTTAGAAAATCTAAATAAAAAGGTGTGGAACTAAAAACCTGGCCGCTGTTTGCATTTCTTCAAAGAACGATTATGCTCAGTTAAAATTAAGTTAAACTACTTAAAAACTACAGTTTTGTATGATTTTACATTTTGATCAAGTTCAATTTGAATTTCATTTCCCTTTTAATAATAACCAGTTGCCCTTCTGCTGATCAAATTCATATTGTTTGTCAATAAATGAGATGCAATGAGTTGATCTTAATATAACCCTGCTGTTATAAAATGAACACATGCACACATTTATTAATTCAAAAACCTTTTTTTGTTTGTTTTGAATGAGAGAAGGTTGTTTTATATGGTTTATAAACAATGACACACACACCTACATTGAAAGAAAATCTCCCACACACAAACCTTCTCAGTGCTGCCAATATCACAAGAAATCCCTTTCAGAACCAGGTCCAGTTCAGGTCTGTATCGGACCTTGTAGTCTACAAACTGCAGCCTTCCTGCTTCAGGCCACTTCTCTGAAGGCCGATGCTGAGTCACCCAGGGAGCCTGAAGAAGAACAAGCTCATCAGTGACGTTATTAAGTTAGGCTGATAATGTTCAGAATGTATCCGTGAAGTATATTTGGTAAAACTATCCAAATGTATAACATACAGGTGTATGTACCGTCATTGTAATATGGACATAACTACTGCATACGAGCGTATAATCCTGATGGCAGTGGAAGACTTTCCAATTTGCCTTACTACGCAGATCAACCATTTTTATACACAATTTGATAACCACACACAATATAGGCGGACACAGATAGGTTGGACCTTTCAATAAACACTGCTAGTGCTGCGTGTTAAAGAGCCAACACATGCTGGCCACTCTAAAATGTCGACTCAGCTGTTACATCAAACAGACTGGATGCTTTCAAGTGAAAGTGAAAGGCATTCCTTGCAGTCTTGTTAATTTGGCTAATATATATCTGAGCACTGGGAGGTGACCTGATGGTTTAAAAGGACAAAAAAACTAAAAGAATGGGACACCGAATAATTCAACGCAGTTTCATGTTTTATTATTGTGTCTAGTGTGCCAGATGCAAATCTTTTTAGTTGAACAATTAGCATACAATCCTATATAATCCTTGTTGCAACACAATGCTGACCTAGTACATGTAGGCAACAAACCTATATATATATATATATATATGGTACTATTACAGTAGAATACTGTGAAGGTGAAAACAGCTCACATATTTTAATAAAAACACCACAGCCATTGATGCTTAAAGAATTTCTCTATTTCCTCACACTGTGATCCAAGTGACATATGTCTTCTTTATGCTATACAAATGTCAACATAGGAAACAGTGAGACAGCAGATTTGTTGTGGAGAAATGATGAAAGACAGCATACCTCATTCTCAAGCTCAGAGTATTCACTGACTCTCTCCACTGCTACAATATTAGTCTCCAGCTCTGAGGTCATCCTTACCAGCCAGTTGAGGGTTTGAGTTACCTGGAAACCCGAACAAGAAATAGAAATTAAAGTTTTGTTGCTGGTTTTGTTAATATTTTTACTACAACTATTTTTGTGCTATTTGTCCTAAAATACAGTGAAGGATGTTTAGTGACTCACATTAAGGGCATATGATATGGACAGACCAACCAGGCCACTGTCAAGGTTTCTCCTGGATATTACAGCAAAAAGAGCAGCAAAAAACACCACAAGGTTTCCCAGAAACTCCAGGCGGATGGCCAGCCATCTGTTGAGTAAACAAACATCATATACTGAAACCGAAAAATATATATTTTGAAAATGGGCTCCATCAGAAACTGCCATCATTTAGTACTTTGAAAAATATTATTTTGAAGGTCTCCTTCCATTACTGACCTGTTTGACACGATCCATGGATAGACACTTTTCAGGTTTTCATCAATAGTTACTTCATTGTGTTTCAGGAAGCGCTCCTGATGTTTGTAAGCTCTTATTACAGAGAGACCTGACACAGTCTCACCAAAGTGAGAGTATATAGGCGAGCGAGACACTGAGTCCAGGCGGCGCAGCTGTCGTGACGTTGCTACGTAGAATCGCTGGGAGTGAAGAGAAGACAAAAAATTGATAACAGTTGGTTTTGGATTGATAATTATAGAAAAAGCTTTATAAAACCAAAACACTTTTCATTACACCTCTCCCAGGAGAGATTGTTTCTTTGACAAGATACACTTTTGCAATAAATATTATCTATGTAGTGTGGAAGGGGGGGACTTTACTACATGTCTGTGGGTAATGTGTATGTATTTTTTGGCTGCCAGTTGCCAGTAGCCCCTGCAGGTCTGTCTATTTTTCCCTGGCTCAACGGGCCAAAATGGTGGCCCATTTTGGAGTGGTACAAAGGAAACCTTAGTGGCTCAGGGTGGAAATGCAATGGTTGAACTGACCTCCAGAAAATGATCTGCTCCAGACGCTGCTCTGAAATGTTAGGATTTTTACTGACGGCCATTTGCCTTTCTTCCTTTTTACTGGACAGTTTTTAGGACAATATATTGGCATGTTTATGGTCATTATTTTTAAAATTCTAATGTATTCAAATGTAGTAGCAGTGCACCTTACTAAAAATTAGTCGCAGTTTGTCTGGAGACATTGTATAGAATAGCTTAATTGTTAATGAGCTTCCATGAGTTGATTTTCTTCAAATGTTTGACAGCAAATATATTGGTGTGATTACAGTAATGTTAATCATACCAATCATAAACATCTCCAGCTGGTTTGGTCCAAGACTTGAGCTCATCTTCCTCAGAGTTTGATGCCAGTTACATGCTTCAAAACACTTGGCACCAGAGTCAGAATTCTTCATTAATTTGCTAAACTAAAGTCACCTGTGTACAGGCGAAAAGGTAATTGTTTTCATAATTTCAGAGCAGAATATTTTCACCAACCATTTTACGGTTTATAACACAACAGAACCCTGTGAAATATTCCTAAATCTTAACTTTAAACTTTTGGGGAGCCCTGGAATTATGAATCAGCTGAAAACCTGGCATCAGTTTAGTTACTGTTACACAACACTGTTAACTATTCAGTTTAAAAAAAATAAAAGAAAATAACGCAGGAGAAAGGTATTTACTTTTAGACAGACGTGTTAAGGCTTAAATCACCATTTAATGTTTTTAATTTATTTTAGAAAAAATGCTTGCAAACAGATATTTTATACAAAAGCATAAAAGACTGTGGAGGTTTTCTGATAATTCTGTTTTTTATAATTTAGTTGATTTAAAAGAAAAGTAGAAGCAATTTAACATCTGTGCCTCAGCTCTGAATGATCCATGACAAGCTGAATTAAAGTGGAAATCTGTCCTTGTGTTCTGACAATTTAAACGTTTTAGAAGTGAAGAGACCAATTTCTCCCAGCTAAAGAGCGGAGGACCCATTTGCCTTATACAGATGAGAATAATGGCAGCCTGTACAGGTGCTGAGGTTGACTGAGAAGTCAGCTCAAGTTGCATGCTATTTCACCATGCAGCTTTCTTTCTATGAATCTAACTACAGACAAAGAGAGTGAATAGGGATGTAAGTAGGTAACAGCAAAGATAAGATGACCTCTTTTCACATCAATGGGGCTTATTGTAAGCCATGCTCGATCCTGAACTCTGCTTTGTGCTCACAAAGGAAGTTAGATGAGGTAAGTAAAAGTGTCTGTTAGCAATATTTGTGTATTAGTACTAACAGAAGGTGAAACTAAGACAGGAGAGTCACTTAGTGTACCAGATTAAAAAATTTATTAGAATATTTTTGTTTTGTGGCACTCTATCATTTATTCTTTTCCATATTGTTTCACTCTGCCTGTGTTTGGGTTCACTCACCTGCACAAAAAAGTAAATCACAGCCAGAGGAATGATGATGATGGTGAAGAACGGAGTTGCCAGACAGATGACAAACAGTGTCCCCAGAACGCCTAGTAGACACAAGATCCAGGAGCGGAATGACTGAGGGATGGCTTCATCTACTGTGAATATGTCCTACAGGAACACAGGAAGAATGTAAGAAAACTGAGTATCATTAATCTTTAATTAGTTACCGTACTTATAATGACTGAGTGGAGACTAAAATAGTAAAATCTCAAAGGAGATTTGCAAGGGCGAATAAATACAGCAATGATAAAATAATACATAAATAGACCCCCACCTTGGCAAATCGGTTGACGACTCTTCCAATTGGTGTTGTGTCAAAGAAAAGCATAGGGACTCTGAGAATGTTGTTTAGCAGTCTTGAATGCAGAATCCGAGATGCGTTAACTGAGGCATTGGCTAGGAGAAGTGTGCCAAGGAACACTAAAATACCTGTAACATAAGCAGTTATATATGGTTAATGTCCCATGTGAATGTGAATGGCTATCTCCAGCAGTCGAGTGAGATGTGGGGTTCCACCATGGGCAAGTAGCCAGACTTTAACAGGACAACACACACAAACAGAACAAACAACCATTCTGCCCCAAATCACACCTAAGATAAATTCAGACTGACCTATTAACCTAATATTTGTGTTTTTGGACTGTTAGGAATAGCTGCAGTAACAGATGAAAAAAACCATAATGAATGAAAAAGCAGTAAAGTTCTAAAATAAATCTATCAGCACACAATCCCATATCTATGTTGTTTATGTCACTTCATGCTTATTTACAAGATATTCAACTTCTGATTCTTTAGCAAGAACTTCCCATTGGTCTATAGAACCTCAGAACATGGCTGCAAAAATACATTAAATGTTAAAAAACTTTAATTTTGGATGTTATTTACCACCTTTGCGTAGCTAAGTTTTAAATCACAAAACCAGCGCAGAGTTCTCCTTTGTCTTTCCCAACAGTTTGAAGATCAACAATGTTCTCATTAAAGAGAAGCTGTAAAGATTTAAAATTGCATAGCAATTTTTTCCACTGCCTGAAATGACTTGGAGGTTGAACACGTTTCAGACACTGCTGTTTCAGCAAAGAAAATCAAACAATAAGACACACAATTAAACAATAAAAGAGAAAACCATTAACTCAAGGTTGAACATCATTAAGCAGAAAAGTGTTATTTAAGTGCAAACTGGTGCACAGAATAAAAAAAAAATGTATTTCCCTTTTCTGATCTTGTCACAATTGGACAGAAAATGTATACTCTTGAATGTACACCTCACAAAAGAATTTTGAGTCACTTTCAGCGCTATCTCAAGTCATTACAGATGAAACACTTGCAACACTTCAAAAAACTATGAATATTACATTATTTCTACAACCAACACATAATCTGAAATATTCAACTAAACAGATATGTCATAACCATAGCCCAAGTTACAACTTGTCAGCCCATGTGACTACGTAAGTGAGAAGAGTTTATACTTTCTCTGCCACAAAGCACAGATTAGATTAGATTAGATTAGATTAGATTAGATTAGATTAGATTAGATTAGATTAGATTAGATTAGATTAGATTAGATTAGATTAGATTAGATTAGATTAGTCCAGATCAGAACAATACTTTGGTTGTGTTATTGTGATCCTGAACAAATTTCTTCAGTGTCTCAACTCTGGAAACTGAGATATTGTAGTGTAAACAAACCAAATGACTTAAATCTGAAAATTATAAAATGAAAGGGCAGTTACCTTGAGCCAGTCCAAGAGCACCAAACACTCCTACTCTGGTGTCCCTCTTCTGGGAAGGGTATGTCTTGTTATCGTAATATGTTGCATCATTTGTCCAGTCACTCAGCCACAAGTTTTGACCAATGAATGCAACATTCTGGATGAAGTAAATGAAGAAGATCCAAAAAGTATATCCCCATCCCATGGCTCTCAGGTACTGGAGATACACTGAGAATTTTACCTGGATGTTAATGAGAGAGCACACTAAGAAGACAGGCTCTACAGTTTCATCTATTGGTTTACTTCAGTTCCTATATGAGGTAGACCCAAAATGTATACCTGCCCCGTTTCCATGGTCTCCTTCTCTATTAGCCTTTGACCTTTCTTTGTCTCACCAACATCTTCAGATGGTTTTAAAATGCTGTTTTTCCTTAGTCTGAAACTGAATAAAAAACAACAGTTAAAAAACATATAGGAGTACAGGAATATATCTTGAATGAGAATTATCAAGAAAACAATGTAGATGTGCAACAGTAGTTGAAATATTGTGGCACACCCTAACTATGTTTTGTTTTCATTTTTTTTTTTTTTTTTTTTTTTTTTTTTTTACGTCATTTGTTACTTAAGACAACAA
Source organism: Gambusia affinis (assembly GCF_019740435.1). NCBI lineage: Eukaryota > Metazoa > Chordata > Actinopteri > Cyprinodontiformes > Poeciliidae > Gambusia > Gambusia affinis. The sequence goes on from NC_057880.1 coordinate 14,864,994, forward strand.
TGTGATCAAACCTGGAGTTATTTCCTCTTTGGCTGCGACGGATGCTGTTTTCTCTTTTCAGTGTGATAGAAACAGCGTCCTCTAGAGGAGAGTCTGCCTGAGCGTCATCTCTCTCAGGGATGATTTCTAAGTCTGCTATATTTTGGTAACCATCTGCAAAGGCATTGATCAAAAACCATCCACATGACTACACAGTAAGGGATGCTCGATGCAGCATCATTTTCTGTAATGATCCAATATACACATACTGTAATAATGCAGCCTTTTATTGCCATGATGATTGTAAGGAAATGATGTAATTACCTTCTTTTGATTGTGTCTGATTACTTTGCTCTTTGGCATATATGTCCAAAAACTCTGAAAAAGCCCCTTTACTAGCACGAAGGCTCTGGTAGGAACCAACCTCGGAAACCTGTCCGTTTATTAAAACTACTACTTCATCTACGTAAGGCAGGAAGCTAATTCCGTGAGTCACCAGGACACGAGTCTGCAGAGAAAAGAGCAAATTCAATAATAAATGTGTATTTTCTATTTTAGCTTTTTTCCTTTATTGATACAAAAATGATGGTAAACCTTAGAGATAATAGTATTACATAAAGCCTAATTTAAATCAATTTTCATGTGGGATTATTTAAATATAGTTCAGCTACTAAGAAACAGTGAATTACCTACGGTTCCTGTCATTATTTTTCAGAAATTCTCATAATTGCAGCAAGTATAAGTTCAAATCAAATAAACTGGATTTTTATTTAACATGAAAAGGCAATGTCAACAATAGAGTCTGTATAAGATGTGATGGATGCACCCATCATGTTTATTACGTATCTGAACAAGTCCTTGGGTGTTTGTGTAGACTGGGTTTGTTTCACTTTCAGTTTTCGTGTTGTAGACAAACAAACCTTGTTTTGTAGAATTCCTTTGGGTCCAATAACTTTATCAAATAGATGCTTTCCAACATGTGAGTCCACAGCAGACAGGGGGTCATCTAACAGTAAAATATCAGCCTGACTGTAAGCTGCTCTGGCCAAGCTGACACGCTGTTTCTGACCTCCTGAGAGATTGATACCCTAAAAACAAAAATGGGAGCACACACTTAATAATATGAGGTCTGATAACCACACTAGGTTTTTATTTTACCTCACAGCCATATAACATTCGGTCAAAACTCACATTGTGAGCATACCGACATGTCTGAACCAAAATCTAAATATAGGAACCTACCTTTTCTCCAATCTCAGTGAGATCTCCTGCAGACAGCAGCTTGAGGTCGGGGCCCAGAGCACATGCCTCCAGTACGTCTTCGAACCTCTGCTCTTCATAGGGAGAGCCGAACAAGATGTTATCCCGCAGAGTGGCATTTTGGATCCAGGCTTGCTGTGGTACAAATGCAAGAGAGCCCTGGGTAGAAATACAAAAAGCACATAAGGTCCAAGTATCATGTAGCCACACTCTTACTTTCAGATTGAATGCCACTTATTTTGCATTAAGTTTGGACTGTTTCCAGTAATAAGCAGCTCCGATGATTAAATGGGAGCTTTCATGTTTCCTTGAACAAGCATGAAAGCTTGTCCAGACTTTCATGCTTGATCTATGGGCTCATAGATGTATGGGCTATGCAAAACATGTTCATTAGATGTTTTGCAAAACAAGAACCATTCTTAGATTATGAGATGAACCCTGCACTTTTGCTGGTTTATTGCCTCTTGTCACTTGAAATCCAAATAAACATCTGCTGGCTGTGCTCCCTAGCTCAACATTTACACTTGCACTTCATGCAAGTGAGATTTGTTTCAGACATGAATGGTACATCAACAACAAAACACAGTAGCCATACAACAGCACACAACAGCACAGTAGCCATACAACAGCACACACAGCTATAAATTCAGCTGACCTCAAGCTGGAAGTAATAGAGACCCAAATGGAAGTACACATATGTGCAAAAAGTGAATCAGAGAAGCTGAAATAAAATATTAAAACACACATTCCAATTTTCTGAAAACATTACAATGTCAATGATAGATGTTTCTAGGAAAATGAAATGGTTAAGGTGTTGTATGCATACACTGGTTTTGTGAAGGTGCCATTTAATGGCTGTTTTGTACGTCTTTCAAGGATGTTTTTGCGATGTTGCCACTTAGCAGAATGTTTAGATTACAGTACTTGTAGATTACTTTTTTTTAACTGATATGACTTTTTTATTATATTACAGAACTTTGTCCTCAAACACAATATGTTTTTAGAACAATAGAACAGCTACTAGAAAGTTTTAAGAGTAAACTTGACAATGGATATTTTTTTATTGCAGTTATATAAACATTTTTCAACAAAATGATTATGAGTCATTATTTAGTGCAACTGTGCCCCCCTTATGCAAATCCTCTGAATACGTATCAAATAGATAACAGAAAAAGGTAAAAACAGGATATCCTTAATTACTCAAATCTTTAGAATTTTCTCTACAGGTTTCTCGAAAACAATTTATCTGAGCAGAAAAATAACAACCAATATTTAATTGGAGCATCCAATGATTCAAACTTGAATGTTTTCATACGGGATTGAAAATACGCGTAAGAAAAAAGAAGATATCATTAAGCATACTAATGTAATTCAATAAACATTAATCAAGCAGTACCTGAATGTTGATGAAGCCTTTGGTGCTGTGCATCTCCCCTAGGAGGGCTGACATGAGTGATGATTTCCCTGAGCCCACAGCTCCCACTACGGCTACCAGCCGACCAGGTTTGATATCCAGCGACACACTGGGAAACAGGCAGAAATCATATTGTATATCCTCCTAATTATATAAAGATTAACAAGGAATTTTGTGGCTAAATACTGCGACACATATATGAATGACACCAGATATGTACATAAATTTTGTAAAAAGATCACAACCCTTTTGAGTTACATGAAGGTCTAATTCTGGATGTTCCTAAGATATACAGAAAACTTTGTGCCATCATGGAAAAACCAAAGAGAATTGTAGAGCTCCACAGGTCTGGAAACTGTTTGGTACAGTTTCCAGATGGCATATTCAGTATAAATTGCATAAGAATTTCAAGCCAGCTGTCAGAAAACTAGTTCTATCAATACATCTTGTGAGGATTGACACTGAAATAAGTCCAGCAATGAACTGAGTTGAAAAGACACTCAACAAGGAAGATGTCATTACTCTATCTGCAACATAAAAAAGCAAATTACTTTGTGATGACTTTAAGGGACAATCCCCTTACTTTGGAGTTTTTGATCACATTTGACAAAATTGTAAGAATTTGACCATAATGAATATAGTTACATTTTGAGGAAAAATGCAAACCTTTGCAAGCCTGAGAACAGCATCCCAACGATGAAGTTTATGAATACAATTCATACTGTCTCATGTTTATTTTGTTTGTTTTTATTCTGCAGTAGCAACGGGTGACTTTACAAAATAGATCAAATTAGGAAGAAATACCTCAAGACAACAACTGGAAAGTTTAAAGCTTGCGGCAAATGGGTACAATGATTCTAAACATATAGGAAAAATATTCAGGAAAAAAAATTAATAAATAATGTTTTGAAGTGGCCATCACAAAGATATGATCTCGATCCCACACACAGATAGTGGAATTAGCTTATAGTGTCCCACGAATGAATAAACTACATTTGTATTTTCAGGAGAAATGACATGATAAACTATTTTGAGAAGGTTGAACCAAGTCCTATAGTTTAAAAAACAGTCCTACTAAATTCTAAGGAGACATGTAAAGTTTGGATTTCAAGAAAGTAAAAGAAATACAAAAGCTTCTTCAATGTTCTGTTGTTATTCTGGCATATAGTAAATAGGGAAAAAAAAAATCCTAACTTTAATAAAACAGCAAAAGCTTAGTATGATTTAACCATGCCCAGGATTTCTTGAATAATAAACAAAGCAAACTTACTTTTTCAGTAGAGGCTCAGAGTCTTTTTCCCATGCAAAGGACCCATCGGATATTCTGATAGCAGAATCTAAAAAAAAAGATTAATGCAGAATTTTAAAAAAACAGTAAATCTGACAAATTTGATCAACATGTCACTTCTCAGGATAGAAAAAGAAAGACAGACTTACTAAAACTAGGGTCATGACGCACGATGTCGCTGTCAAGATCATCTCCTCCCAGAAACTTTTCCAGCCTCTTTTTAGACACCATTGTCTAACGTGTGAAATCAACAGATAGTTAGAGTTTTATTACAGCTCTGACTTGTGTCCAAGTAGCAATTACAGCAGTCTATCTACCTGTACAATGGAAGCAATAAGCATCGGAAGCATGGCCAGCGGAAATCGTAGAATGTTGAACAGAGAGATTGAAGTGAAGGCTTTCTCAGCAGTTAATATGTTGTTTGAGCTCACACCAACAAACACAGCAAATGTGGCCAGAGAAACCTGTCCATAAACAAAACACAGGCTGGGTTAGCATCAAGGACCCTTGCAGATTTTTTGTTTCACTTTGAAAACCTCTAACATGACTCACCAAAGCAGGGGCACAGGTGAAGATGAAAGTGGAGACGGATGTGAGATAGGCGAACTTCCTCATCACCTTCAGTTCATCTCCTCTGATATCTTCAACTTGAGTCTGGAAGGACGGCTCCCATGCAAACAGCTTCAGAATCTGGTGAGAGAGGGTGGACGAGGACAAAAACATTACATAATTTACACATTAAGCAATACACAGCAAGCCCAACAGAGAATAAACCTTCATAGAGGCAAATAAGGTGGAGAACAAATACATCTGGAATGACAAAAAAAATGTTGCAGGGAACTTGAGACATGAACTAAGTATGCCACAAGATATAAATATGACAAAGAGAGTTCAACTGTCTCCAAATAGTAAGAGACAAAACAAATTACCTTGATTCCATTGAGCATTTCATTCATTATTTTCATTCTCTTGTCTTTGAACTTCATGTTTTCTATCTGAAAAGCAGATGTAAGATACTTCATTATTTATCATTGTGTTAAACATAAAATAACAAAATAGATATTAATATTAATAAGCAATCCAAAGGGGTTGGTAAACATTTATACCTTTGAGCACAAGCATTTATAAAATTAATACAAGGCTTGATGACCTGAGATTAAAGATTATGACTAATATAAGAAACCTTTAGCCTTTTGTCAAGACTAAGTCACAACGTAGTATAGAAAGATAAGGTTTTATGATGCTATACTGATTTTGATAATCACGGAATGTCAACAAGCCACAAAAGGCAATGTTTACCCTGGAGCATGATGCTAAAAAATTTGTTCAAACACGTGACTTTATAGATCAATACACAAGGAAGTGTACTGAAGAAAGCTAGTTGGAGGAAAAACTGCTATTTTTATTTTTTTGTTTTTGCTTCATGACTGGCTTAACAATAAGAATGTGAGTGGTATTCATGGAGGGTCTTGAAGAAATGACTGACTAAGCTTTGGAAATTTTTGAGAAACTCAAAAAGTTTTGGACTTTGCCTCACTCTTTACTCAAGGCTGCAATTATCTCTGTTGTTAGCTCATCTTTTTCCCAACACACTTCCTCTCAACTTTCCATCAACATGGGTGAATACTGCACTCTCTGAACAAAGTGTTCTGCTATGTTGTGTGAAAATAAGTAAGTTTTCTTTTACCAATTATCGTTTTGTAGCTTACTGGAAGACGTGATAATCAAAAATAACTAAAGGCTTGAAAATTTTCAGACTCTCAGTACTACGTCTTAAAACAAATTACGTAAATAAAAGTACATCTTAAAAATATTCTAATTTGAGATTAACTTTCTGTATGTTGCATATGGTTGAGTGTGGAAACATTCTCTTTTTGTCCCATTTGCTCACCTGTAAATTTCTGGCTTTGTTTGCTAAAAATCCATTAATTGGCACCATTAGCACCATTACTAGCAGCCCAGCTAGTGTTGAAGGTCCCAACTCCAGCCACAAGAAAACGATGGACACAATGATCTGCAGAGGACAGGACCACAGCAGGTGGATGAAGTTGGTCACGTCGTTGAAGCGCTGGGCGTCTGCTGACATGAGATTCACAGTTTCTCCGACCGTTGACTCTTTGCGGTTGTCATTAGACATCACCAACGCCTTCGAAAGAAGAGAGCGAAAGGAAAGATGGAGAAAAAAAATCCAATGTTTCACTTTATGAGCACAAAAATTGAAGTATAGCACAAAATTTTTATGTGTGCCAAAAAAAATGCAACTGCTTAAATAATGCAACATATTGATTGCTACAGTTTTGACAACTATGTATACCATATATTTACTGTTTTTTATACACAGACTTCAACAAATTTTCAGAATTAAGACCTGCTGGGTAAGTAGCAATAGTTTTTAAAGGGACGATATTATGTTTTTTACAGCACAATCAAGTAACTATGTTACCTTCAGTTGTCATAAAAATACTTTATATACCAAATATGAATTAAAAGAAATTTGATTTTATAATTTAAGACCTTGAAACTGAGTGTCTGTCTCTTTAAGAAACTCTTGCTCTTTCTGGTACTTCGCCTTCAGGGAGTCATCACAACATTACTCTTCTACAAACCATTCAACGACGTTTTTACAAGCATTGTACTGTGGTGTAGAGTGTATAACGAGCTCAAAAATCAAGAATGCAGACATGTCTGATGAAATGCAGCAGGATGCTGTAGACTGTGCCATGAAGGCAATGGAGAAGTACAACATAGAGAAGGATATTGCTGCCTATTTTAAAAAGGAGTTTGACAAGAAATACAACCCGACATGGCACTGCACCGTTGGCAGGAACTTTGGCAGCTATGTGACACATGAAACTAGACATATCACCTGCTGCTGGTGGAGCAGCAGGTCCCAAAATTGGAAACTGCAGCTCTGAGAAGGAGCTTCATTCTCAAAGGTGAGGCTAGGTCCACCCAAGCGTTTTGCAAAGCCAAATGGTTGCCATGGGAAATTAAAGGATTTTTCAAACAGAAAAGAAGCAACACTCCAAGTGTGTTTTTGATGAGGCAATAAATAAAAAATAAATAATTAGTATATAATACTGTCCCTTTAAGAAAACATTCTGCTGGAAATGATATATATCCTTTGCCCATTCGGCTCTCTGTGTCATAGCTACAAATTTGACAAACTGACATTAGCTGGTCAATTATTTGTGCTATCTGCTCTGGTGCTCACCCTGCAGTCAGCTGTTAGACACACAGTCATATATTAACAGCTATTCTTTAAAAACCAATAAATTTGTCTCTACTGGAAATAAGGCAAAATTAGTATTTCTTTGGCCAGCTGACTGACAGAACAGGATCATGGGAGAGGTGGGTTGGAATATTATTCTATGGTCCTTCTACCTGGAAAAAATTCAGATCCTTCTGTATCTTCTTTGCAATCTCGTCAATAGCACTACAAACTTCATATTTTTTTCTTTTTTTTTTTGCAGTTTTGAACTTCTGTTATCCAGCCCCTATCAAGCTATCATTTTGACTGTTACCTTCTTGTACACGGCAGCCATGAGGGCAGTTCGAACCTTCATCCCCAAAACAAAGCATCGTTGGAAATACTGCTGCAAGAACAACGATTGTAGAAGAGCCACCACCAGCAGCAGCACAGCATACAAATACCCTTCCCAGGCATAGCTGGATTTGTCCTGAGTGAAGGAGATCATCAACCTGAGTAAAAGAATAAAACATGTACTATCATCTATGATGATCATGTCAAACTCATAATCCTCTTCCAGGTAATCCTTTTACTAGTTTACAAATTAGCTTCTGTTTACTTTCTTCTCAAGCTGTCCTGGTGTTATCAGTGAATGTCTCAACTAATCAATGAGGAGTAAACAGTTAAACTATGCAGGTTTAGACATTCGCAAGGTCAGACTAGAGCACTGGAACAACTTTGAAGTCATTTTTTTCTGATTCAAAAAATTTAAAACCTGTTTGTATGAGACTTTTGATAGATTCAGTCTAAAATTTTTTTAAAATCTGGTAAAGTCAAACTAGTGTTAATTGTGTTGGGACCTACATAGAAACCTACAAAGGAGTCAACCTGTTGATTATTTCTACTTACTTCAGGAGTTGAGGACTGGCAAAAGCCAGAAGATCCTGCAGAAGTTTGAAGAAGGCAGATTCGATCAGGAGCCATTTAAATGTCTTGTAGATGGTGGTAACCAGCCATGAATTTGGATAATTTGTGTCCTCCTTCTTTTTCTTCTTCTGCTTATTTTCATCTTCTTTCTTTCCTTTTTCCTCCTGATGTAAAATATGTAAGCACATTCTTTAGGAACACAAAAGCATATGGGGACCACCTGGAACAGAATCGGTGTTGTTGAAAATACAATTATTATTGGGGATTAAAAACCTGAATGGGTTGTTTGGTATATTTGAATGTTCTCACCATCATCAGTACATCCTGATTCACACCTTTCCCCAGACCGTTGCTTTCAGAAGGTGTTTCCATAGATTTGGCTCGATTTTTGATCAGTTTATCCTTCAACTCTTTTTGAAATCGGATCCGAGCTTTACCCAACTCTAATTGCATGTGATGATTGAAACGCTGACTGATGTAAGAGGTGCTGTCCACCTCGTTCAGCTCCCACATGTCCTCCTGAACCAGAGGCTTTTTGTAGCCTTTCACCACCATGCTGGAAAAGAAAGAAGAAATCTTAGATTGCAGCACAAGAAGTGGCATTATTTAATTTTCCCATTAAGGGGGATTAAAGGCACTAAAAGGGACATTATTTAATGTCTATTTGTATAAGTTCAGTCTCTTTGACTGAACTTATATAAATAGACTGTATCAGTTCAGTCTATTTACGATTTCATTCATTCATTTGGCCATTCAAGCTCTTGTTCAAATTCTTTCTACAATGGGGTTGAATTCACCTGTTGATCCAGTTAAAAGTGATTCTGCTCAAAAATGCTGCACCAGCCTCTGGATTCTACAATACAGAGAACAGAAAACAAAGACATGGAGTTATGTTAAGGTTGTTAGGGGAAAACAAATAAACAAGTAAATAAATAAATAAGAATGGATTTATTTAATATAGGAGTTATTTAATATACAGTACTACAAATATACATTGCTTGTACTTGTGACAGTGCAATGACAATAAAGTTGAATTATTTTCTATTCTATTCTATAAAGAAGCTATTAACATAAAATTCTCACCAGCTATAAAATAGGTTTATAGGTTATGTGTAATCCTGTGTATTAAAACCAGCTAAAAATATTTCTTAAGTGGGATTTCCACTCATTCTTCTACACAAAGAAGAAGGTCTTCTGAAGGTTCTGGGGATATTTTCTGTGCAACTTTTTCCTTTGATTTCAATTGGATTCATATCAGGTGATCAACTGGGTTGCTAACAGCCTTAAATTCTTTCTATGAAACCAAAAGAGAGTTGTCTGCACTGTTTGGGATCACTTTCTTGCTGAAAAATTTTTGGATTCCAATTAAAAATTACTCATTAAATTTCTTCATCGTTCCTGAAATTAAATCTGCAAAGACATATTCTAAAAGATGGTGCCACACTACAATAAGCAATAATATGTTAAGCAACAGTCTCCCAGTATTTCATTGGTTTGTCAGTTGTTTTGTGGCAAACTTTAAATGAGCTTCAGCGTGCGTTTTCTTCAGCAGTGAAGTCTTTTGTAGTTTTCACTGATAAGAAAATGATGTTTCTTTGTGTTAGATTTCTGGAATTTGTTGAATCTTCCTTGCTGATGTGATCAGAACTTATTCCCAGTTTTGTTGCATTTCGCACATAAGTCAGCCATTTGCTTTGTCTTAACTCCTTTATGTATAGAATATGACTGTAAATACTGGTAACTGGTGTGAATTTCATGGCACTAGCTTCATTAGGTAGATGTTTACTAATAAACGTCTTCGTAACACCTTCCCCAATGTGCTGTAGTGTTTCCATTTCTAAGCAAAAGAAGAAAAACAAAATTCACCTTTTTCACAAGTTCCTTTATCTCCGGAGAGATGTCAGCCAAAGCGGAGAGAATGAGTGCTATCACCTCCAGACCAAAGGAAATGTAGAAAAGAGAGAAACGAGGGACATCTCTGACCTCTCCCTGGGTGTCAAGATGTTAAAGGGTTAGACAGATGTTGTATTTAATATTTAACTTAAATATAAACCCATAGCTAATCTTTGGTTGCTCATACCAGCCTAAGAGCTTCCCGTAGGAGGGTCTGGAAAGGGAAAATGTCACAGAGGACAAGGAGAAGCCAGAAAAGAAAAAGAGAAGCAGAGTCTACTACTTTTTCTTTTCGTCTCACTCCTTCTTGACACAACAGCAGGAGAATCTGAAAACAAAATATATCAAATCACAAAGTAGACTGTGAAGATTGCTTCAATCTTAAATATTGGAGCAAATATCTGAACCTAAAACCTGAATTTTACCCATGTGACAGCGAAGAGGACTGGGTTTGTGTAGAATACAGCAGAATTTTTCTCTCCTGAGTTGTTTGGACCAAAATCTTCTACTAATGTGACAATCAGGCCTCCAATGGCCGTCAAAAACAACAGAAACACAACAAGCTGAGGAGGGAAGAGAAAGACCAGACTGATTATTAAAATGCTCCCATCTCAGCATCACATGTTGAAAGAATGTGTTTTAATTGTACAATACCTGTTTGCAGAGGTAGAGCTTAGTCCGACGTTTTGTATTTACTTGTGATCTTTTACATAAAGACATGAGGTTCCATGGAGCGCATAGCCAGAGGAAGCCCAGAGGGATCCAGACCAGAACTGTCTGTTCCAGACATACTGGGAGGTCAGGGTCCTCTCTCTCCAAATAGGACGCATTCTGAGGTACAAACACACATGTGTACACAAATGCATCATAAACATGTATAATTTTAATAATCAGACTCAGCTTTATTGGCCAAGCATATGCACACAAACAAAATTAGACTTTGGTCACTTGTTCTCAGTGTCAGATATTTTAAAATAGAAATATATAAAATTGGTGGGTGGTGTGGGGAGTTTTTTGTTGTTTTCTTTTTTCATTTGAAAATATGAAAAGCTGAAGAACACTATACAGTGTTCTCTTTAAAAACAAAAAGAACATTGTATAGTGTTCTTTTTGTACACTATACAAGTGCAATATGATATTTGCACTCATATTTGAATGAGTGCAAATATGCATGCTATTGATCTGGGCTCTCTGAGACTGTTCTCATCAGAATGAAAACCACAAGAAACTTTGTCCATGGTACTGGTTTTTACAAATATCCAAAGGTAAAACTCCAAGCAGTTCACATCCAGAATGTGTGAGGTCTGCAGGAACGTTAGCTGTTCGTCTCATACCATAGACCTGTACAAGTACTCATGGGAAGGAAGGTCAGCCCTGATGATCCACTCTGCAGACCTCAATGTTTCCTACGGTGGATAAGTTAATCCACACAGTGAGGGATGTGCACAAAACAGAATGAATAATGGTGGGCAAGACGACCAGCAACTCCTTTGGGAAGTTGCACAGGAGAATGAAGCACTAAAGCAAATCCAAGGCGCCAAAGCAGTTACCATAACACCTAGAGAATAATGACTCATAATTTAAAGTTGTTTACAAAAGCAAAGAAGTCAGAGAAGTTTTGCATCCCACTCTTTTGATTTTATTTATCCATATTTTGATAAACTGTCTTATATTTATTAAAGTCATAATGATACCATTAAGTTGAATTTTTGGATGTATAAATTTATGATGTAATTTATATTGACAGTTATTTTCTTGAGTAGTTCCTGAATTTCAAAATTAATTAAATTTAGCTTGTTTATAGAGCACCAATGCACAACAAATGTCGCCTTGAAACACTTTACAAGCAAGTCATTTCAATTCAATCACAAATGAATTTCAATTGATAAGTTCAGCACATTTAAAAGAACAAAATGAAAAGTTAAAAAAGATTCTCAGTTCAGGATAACATATGCTAGAAAGCTTTGATTTAACGCTTTTTTATTGTCACTTTCACTGTAATTTCTAAGGAAAATTCATGTTAAAGTGTGAGGACTGGCACAAGCAACTCAAACATATTATTTAATTTATAATTAAAGTTGAGTCATCTTGGTAATGTGTTAAAAACTGTGGATCTTGAAGCTTTTCAAAAAAATTTACACAGTTGCAAAACATTTTAATAATTTGAAAAGAACATGATTCACACACTTGAAAATACAGTCTTATAATGTGTCATGTGAACTGATCCGTGATAATGACAAGCTTAATGAGAGGTCGGTGAGTTTATGAGTTTGTTCTGTGAACTGCAGCTTAAGGTAGTTTATCAGGTAGACCCTGTATGTTTGGAAGTTAATTGTAGTTTATTGATTACCAATTACAAAATCTGTTTCTATGTAAACAAACCTTTTCTTGTAACTCTTTAACATTCTTTCATTTATAACTTTTCTTGCCTTTAGATATCTTCATTAACTTTAAACACAAAAACCACAGTACTGCGAGTAAAAGAAAACAAGCTGCTGTAGTACTGGCGCTCTACTTTTCAGAAGAAATGAGCTGCAGTTTTACCTCTCAGAAATATTTGTTACGGTTTTGGACTTGTTGAATCACGCCCAGGAAGAGCCTCATTACAGTCACATAATATGTTCACAAAGGCAAAACATTTCTTTTGGCTTCCATTTACAATTTGAAAGAAATGACACAAAAAGTTCATCAACTGAAAGATAGAATAAACTTAAACTTTACTGTGCTTGAATTGTTTTAAATGTTGTAATAAAACCAGTACGTTTTAAAGACAAAACTGAAAACAACACAAAGGAATATAACAAGTTTTATAACAAAGACTTTATTCAATAAAGATTAGAGACCAGATGTCTGTACAAGAAGCAATACTTGTATTCATCCTGAGACAAAAACAAAACAAAACATGACTTCACTTTTGAACATCTGTAGTCTGTTTAACTCACCCAAAAGGCTGACCCGCAGTACATGTCCAGAGGCGCAGCACACATGATCCGTTGTGTTAGCTTCACTCGCCCGGCGATGATTTGACGACCAGACTCCTTGTGCCCTCTGCTCCACTGCAGCTGAGCTCCACTCAAACACTGCTGCTCTCTCCTCTGTCCACCCACAGAGCACAGACAATTTCAGGATGGAGCTGCGAAGGACTTTGATCCAGGAACCTTTGAAGCAAAACCAACCCCCCTCCAAAATAAAATAAATAAAAATACAAGCAATCTAAACCAACTCCATGTGTGAAGATATTTCACAGCAACAACAAAAGTGTTGAGATGCTGCTGCAAAATGATAATATAAATAAAAATCTGGAGGTTTTATCTTCTAGAGACTTGTGTTGTCCTCAGAGTACTACAATCCAATCCTTTGCGAGATGAAAAACCATACAGACGACCAAGTTAAATTTTTCTCCAGCCCACGTAAACTCCTCTACACTCATTTTTGTCTGAAGTTCAACTTTACAAGCAGAGAAGGGTTCATAAGTAATAAAAAGGAGGGAGAAAATCAGAGAGAGAGAAAAACCTTGCGTAAGTCTGACTGTGCAGTTTTCCATGTGTTGGGGGAACCGCTCTCTAAAAAAGGAAGTGTGTTTAGGAAAAGAAGGGAGGGGATCATTATGCCCACTTTCCTGTTGTGTTTCCACTTCTCTGCAAGAGAAAGAGGATGGAATGAGACCAATTATTTTCAGCACTCACGTCAAATTTGATTAAATTCTCAACTGACATGAGTTGAATAGCAATGAGCCTGATGAGAAATCTCCGTGTTTTAGTCAGACACTGATTAATCACAGACTTGGGGGTGTGGTCATTACAGAACCCTTTTGCCTCATTTTGTTTTTGTCGAACAGGGAGAGGAATGGACTTCAGACCCAGAGGGCATACTGAACATTCACACTGTACTAAAAGTGAGATATGGAAGATTAAGAATAGATTAACATCCCTCCATTGTGTTTACAATGTAGAGAAAAGGTAACTGAAGGGGCCTTAAGGTTCTTCCACACTGTACATGATGAAAATTAAGTAACATCCCAGAGCTCAGGATGTTGAATCACCCTTTGCGGCTTACAGAAAAGGGTTTCCATAAGGCTTAGGACACCATTGAGAATTTTTCACCAATTTTCTAGAAGTGCGTTTGTGAAGTCAGACCCTAATGACGGATGAGAAGGTCTGGCTCAAAGTTTCCATTTCATCCCAAAGATGTTTTATCAGGCTGATGTCAGGACTCTGAACAGACTAGTGACTTTCTGCACGTCAAAAATCGCTTATTGATTTGCCAATCATGCTGATAAAGGGGACATCTCTACTGGAAGAAAAAACTTAAAAAAAAAGTTAATTTGTTACATATAATAGCATTACATTTGTCAAACTTAATTTATTTATGTTTGTATTACAAGAAAACTTAGTGAACTTCATATTTTTACTTTTTTGAAATTAATTTGATTACTTGTAACAAATTTGATTTTTTTTCAAGTCGGTCACCTGTTTTATTTTTTCAGTGTCTCAACTGAAGGAAAAGGTCTTGGTGTGCTATAGCACTACAACATTTCACTGAAACTAATGAGCCCAACTCTTGTATGAAGGCTCCACACCATAATTATCTCTACACTGAACTTTACATTTGACACAGTGGAATCAGGGGAAGTACTGTTCCTCTGGAAAACACCAAACAAAGTTTATTCACTGGAATGTCAGAGAGAGAAATGATTTGTCTCTCCAGAAAACACATTTCCACTGCTCTAATGTGGAAACAGCATCCTTTATATTGGACTTGGTGATTGCAAGATTTCCGCCAGGAAGCCCATATCCTGAAGCTCTCTAAGAGAAACTCAATGCCATATAAAGTTTGACATTCTCTAAAAAGCTGTGACCTTTGCACATCATGCATCTCAGCATCCGCTGACTCTGTTATGACTTAACGTGGCCTTCCACTTTGTGGCTAAACTGCTCTCATTCCAATTCACTTCCACCTTGTAAAACTACCTAGGAATCACTGTAGAATACCACCAACAGCTGTCTATACAAACAGCCTGCATGCCCAGGGGATGGGTTTTATGGTGAAAATCTACATAAGATCAACCCAAGAGAAATGACACAGATGTGCAAATAAGAGTTTGTCTGCATGGGTAAAAGGTGGAAAACAGTTCAAAAAAAGGTTTTCCTAAATTTAACTTTGATATGATTTGAATCAACTCACGTTTCTATTAGATTACTTTAAAGCTTCATCAAAGGTTTAAAAGTGGACAAATTAGTTGCACTTGATTCATTTTAAAAATAAGAAGATCCAGCCAAAGACATTAGATTGTAGCCTGATAATAATCAAGTGTAACTGAAAGATAAATGAAACTAAAATGACCAAAAGATTGAATTTATATTGTTCTTTCCTAAGTCATATTGACTACTTAAAGCACTTTACACTAGGGCTGCATTTACTCAGTCGCACTGACAAATGTGCATACAAAGTTCCTTAAAAAAAACATTGTCCTACTTAAGAAAAATGTTTTTTAGTACTTTGGAAGATTTCAACTCTTTCTTGTTGTAGTTTCTTTGATATGATGTTCACGAAGACAAGTACTCGTGATTTAGGTTATTTTTCTTTCCGGATATATGGGCAATTAAAAAGTCCACAATCATGCTGGCTGCTACCATTAGCTTATCATTAGTCTGACTGGCACTGGTGTTTTCAGAGCTGATAAACAACTCAGTGCACAAAAACAACCCCAACAGATCTTATTCAAAAGTCCATCTCTAGTCTGCAATGGATTTAGATCATGTGTGTGTGTGTGTGTGTATGTGGGTGGGAGTTCTGACTACTACTGTGTTGTAGGTAATCATTAAACGCTTACTAATTTCACAAGCACATAGTCATGCTGACTCAATATTCTTGCAGCTCCCAGGACAGCAATGTGACGCCAATATATACATAATAAAAAAAGTACTATATTCACTGTTCAAAATACAACTACGCTGCTGCTGAGAGGTCATTTTAGTGTAATGTGTCTTGTTTTAATCGATCATAAAAAAGAAACTTAACTTAGAAACTGGACAGTAACTAAATGCCACACTTCAATATTAGCCTGCATGACCAACCAAAAGAGGCATATTGTCATTAACTAGTTAAAGTATTGTTTTGTTTTGGGGTATTTTAAGTCACAAATGATTAATAGTTTTGCTAAATATGAGAAAAACGATTTATTTAAGATTAATGTTTTAGTCAACTTTTAGGGACTTTAAATTTGTAATAACATGGTAATAATGTATGTATTTTTTTATATTTAGCAACAGCATCACCATCTTGACCTTTGTGTATTCCTAACGTCACGCAGTATAAACTGTTTATTGAATGCATACAAAGGTGTGTAAATGTGAGTTGCAAAGTTGTAAAAGTCAGTGCACATTTGAAAAGAAAAAAAGCAAACAATTTTCTTTTAACAAATCAGAATCTTAGTTCCATGAACATAAAGGTTTCATCTTCTCCCTCTACCTTGTGAGCAAAATCAAAAGCTTGATTGGATTTTTCGAGAACTGTGATCAACTTGAATGTATGTACTTGATTTTAAATATGTATGACAGGACTGAATTGGCTTTTTTGTAAAGTGCCTTAAATTGGCATGTTGTGAATTGGCACTATATAAATAAACCAGATTGATAGAATATCTTTTTTTTTTCTCAGATCCACAGATCTGATCATATTTATTACCTTACAAATCAAACCCGGAGATTTAAACCTTTCCACACATCTTAGCTCAAAAATGGTTCAATCAAAATGTGCAAAACACAATGGCAGCAGAAGAAAACAGCTAAATAAAAAATCAAAAACAGAAAAGGACACAGCTAAGGAAACAAAACAATTCCAACATTGCACTGAATGTACTTTCATTATGAATTTGTTTCTTTGTTTAAATTGTTCAACTGTAGTTTTATGTCTCTGTTTTTTCAGTTTTCCCACAATGTTGTGTGAAATGCTGTTTTTTTTTCTGCACTTCAGAACACACCTGTGAATGATCCACAGCTTTTTGTTCAGTAATAAACCTTCAGTAACAGCATGTAAGACAGCAGTGCTCTCCCTGAGCTGCAAAAATAAACAACTGTTTAAATGTTAATGCTCTGATTAAAGAAAACTAACACTGAGGCCATTTGAAAATCAATGTATGAAAAAAAAACTGTTCCATCTTTTTGAGGTATCACAAGGTATTTTTGGTGATTGCGTTCAGACTCCGGACTTTGCTGGTATCTGCCACCTTCAGGCTGTACTCAGGCGCTGACATCGTAGCTCCCATCGTTACACTGGTGTTCCTGCACGCAAAAGGTTTAAAAGAATATAACTAAGTTTTTGCGTTTTGAGTTTTTTAGCAATTCATTTGTTAAGTGTAGTAGAAACATGCCCAGGTAAGCCTTATTAAGGGCTGGCTTTAAAACAGACCTGAATTTCATTGCAGAGTCTCTGCTGGAGCGAGCTGAGCAGTGAAACTCCTCGGCTCCAGAGCCCTCCAGTATTCTCTGCAGGTTCCTCTCTGTAATACCACCACCTGTCATTTAAATACATAAAAAAACAAAAATGATAACTTAATAGATGAAATGGGCAGAAAGCAAAGCGATAAAAATTGGGGTACTAACCTGGCATTACAATTATTCTCCCTTTGGCCTGTTAAGAGCAGATAGCAAAGTCAGAATGACTCTCAGGATGGGCATCATAATGTATATTATGATGCCCATTTTATTACCTTATAATTATTATAAAGGTATTGTAGCAATCAGGTTCTGTTGGTCACCACTGATTAACTGGTCATCAGGAAGTAGAAGGACGTCTAATAAAGCAGAACTGCCTGAGGATATTAAGGGAATATCAAGGGGGAAAGACACTTGCACTGATCTAAGGAACACAAGTCTTGTTGGGGAGAAATTTTAGGTCATTTCCAAACTATTTGAAGCCCATCATTCTGCAGTGGGCTCTTTTCACCCAAAATTAAATCAACAAAAGAAATTACTACTCTGTATATGAATGCCAATTCTAATCATTTAACCGAGGCTCCACAGCTCTTACTTAAAGATAATAAAAAAACTTTAAGAAAAAAAAAATGGAGTACTGATCAACATCTCAACTGCCAGCAAGGATTCTAGAGCTTCTGTAACACTTACTTGATCAATGAGCCGTTTAATAACGGGCAGCCCCTCCAAAGCCGAGCTGTCGCAGCCACTTGTCAGCACTCTCTCGAATCCTAACGATATCAGAGTCTCCAGAGCAACTGCTGGGTCGTAGGTCATGTCAAAAGCTGCAGGAAGATCAACACAACTTCCATGCAGAGAAGTTAGACTCACTCTGAAATCTGTATTCTTAAAGATTCTAATAAAGAGTTCTCTATTCTGCAGAGGATCTGTGATATTTCTTTAGCTGTGAATGCTGGGAGTAGTTTAGCGGTACGGTTACCTCGATGGAAGGTCAAAGGCAGAGGACGAGCAGCAGCTGGGGAGCAGAAAGGCACAGAACATCTTATTAGAAGCAGGAAAATTGGCAAGTTTCCAAATTGAATTTGAACTGTTGTTGATTTTTTCATTTTAATAACCTGCATGCGGAGAAAACTGGTTTATCACATAGCTTGCGGATTAAAAACTGATGCCGCACAAAGATGCAGAACGGAGTAACCCTGTAAAGCATCAACTCTGTGATAGAGAAACTAACTGATAAAATTCAACATATGATTTTATTTTTTAATAACTCAAGAGAAATTAAAAATCCATCCTACAGTGTCATGTTGAAACAACAGATATAAAACATATATAACATATAAAACTAGAATTATGTATCTCAGTTGGATCAAGAGCAGGTTATTGATCTGCTCCCTTCTCACTTTTATTATAGTGAGTCTTTGAGAGCTGGTCTCATCAATAATTGGCATTTTAATGGAAGTTCCAACAAGGAAGTGAGAAAAGTACACCATTTGGAAATATGATGTTAAAAATGAAAATAAAAAAAGCTATGTCTGATTTTGTTTTTATTATTTATGCTGCAGCAACCCTGTCTGTAAAGATTTATGAGGACATTTTACACCTCAATAAAGCAATTCAGACGAATATAAAGTCCTTCCTTGATTGTTGACAAAGTGAAAAGCACTTCCACCTACATCCTAAAAAAAACTGCTGACTCGTCATTTAAGTTAATGACAATGGCCATTTCTGATGATTTCAACAAAGTTACAACCTTTAACATTTTGCCTCTTACTTTGCCTTATAATTCTTATAATTAAGAACTTTATTTCTTAATTTCTACAATATTACTTGCATTACATTAGCCATAGCATCCACAAACATACAACACCCTTTTGATCTAGAATAAAACTCTCAATCAGCTGAAAGCAGGCTCTGCGCTTTCCATGAATTGATGATGAAAAACCTAAAAGCTGCCCAAGAGGAATGTCATGGTCCAAATCTATTTATATCAGTGAGACTGCAATTCTGACACCGGCTATCAACCATTTGTGCTTATATTTTGCCTCCCCCTCCTGGCAGACAGTTTTAACACACATTGTAAATGCCTGTTGCAAACATACACATTGGAAAAAGTTCTGAAATTATTTATCTTTGTCTTATTTTTCTACAGTCCACCGACTAGTTATTTTAGCTGCGGTGTGCAAACTATTTACATCAACTGTACCTATCAGCTCCATGCAGAGACCTGCATCCACCCCTCCAGTCTCTGTCAAGGCGCCTACCACTACGCCATCTGCTCCCTGCGTCTTCATCAGCTCGATGTCCTTCTTCATCACTTCCACTTCTTGATCAGAATAAAGGAAGTCCCCACCTCGAGGCCGTATCATTACGTAGACCGGAATTTTGATATACTGCTTAACCACCTGTAGAAGACCTGCAGCAAAACAAATAAGAAGGAAATTAATTGTAATTATGTGGCTATGTAGCCTACAGAGTTTCTAGGACAAATCTACAATGTGCAGCTCACCGAGACTGGGAGTGAGACCTCCCTCCATAAGACTTGAACACAACTCCAGTCGACCAGCACCTAAAAGGACAAAAAAAAAAAAAAAAAAAAAAAAACTGTCAGAGAAATTTCAAAACTTAATAATCACTTCTGGCATGACAAAAGCACAATACCTGCCAGAAATAATGTAGATGTTTGAAACACCACTAAAATGGAGTCAGCAATTTGCAACCTTTGACCTTGCTTTTGAGAAGAGCTAGATTTTAAGACAGGAAGATAATATGGGTTTAAAAATATAAAGCAGAGCAAACTGAACTACTCTTCACTGACCTCCTCGCTCAGCGTTGACAGCAGACTCCACGGAATCCACGCACACCTCCAATAAAATGCTCTGTGCCATTATGAATTTCAGGACAAGGGAACGCTGAAAAGGGATATAGACATATGCATTCTAATTTTTTATTTTAGTAAACAAGTTTAAAAGTATGTAAACTTTTACCACCACATGTAGCTTTTCCTTTTCCTATGAACAGAAGGAACCGAATGAATGTTTTGAGTGCGATTCAGAGTCAGGACATGTTTTTGTGGGAGCCAGGCACGGCAATGGATGACCAGTTTCCGGTTTGTTGAATTTAGCACTCGCTCTATTTGTGCGGGTGGACCAATGTTAACAGTGTGCTACCAACATCGCTAGTTGAGTGAGACCGCCCATGCGAGATACGCTTCTACGATAACACTTACACCACGACTCGGGATCGCCATTACGGTTTTTTAAAATAATAGATAAAACGTGTTTATTAACTAGTTATAATTTCGGATAATTACATTTAGCCATGGACGTTAGCTTAATACAACCATACAAATAAAGAGTAAAAACAACATCGCTTTTGTTGCCCTGTAGAAACACGTCCGCGCTTCCGCCATATTGGTAAAGGCAGGTTTGTCTTGAGCAAAATACTAACGAGTATGTTTATCTTAAACAATAACACATATACATTTTAGCACCAATTACTTCAACAACTTATATAAAGTTAACAAATCTGCCAATCAAAGTAGGACATACCAATGAGTAAAAAAAACAAAAGGTTTTTGAAATTTACCCAAAATTGCATAACTTTTTTCCTGAAAGAAAAAACACAAATTTAACATGGATTTCGTTTTAGTTCTTCAAACTAGAAATATATTTAGTTGAACTGTTCTGTTTGCCTAAGCCTTTATTTGGAGGTAAATGTGAAACATGTTGAACTTATTGCCCAGGTGTAAGAAAATAGCAAAAAAGATTATTAGTGATTATTAATAGCTTATTTCCTGAAAATTAAACAGGGAAAAAATTACCTAGTTTATATTTCACAATCTCCATTGTCAAGTAATTGGCACACCTGTTGTCTGGCAGATATATTAGCAGATGTCAAATAAAAAAAACAAAACATTTCCTTCAACTTTATTTTCGACATGAGCTTTTCTGGAAGAACACATTTACCTTAACATATTTGCGTTTCCTACCATAAGCCAAAGGTCTGCCAACCCTTTGGCAGTTATCACACTCTGCAACCTTTTGGATAAAAAAAAAGAATAGATATAATAAAATTAACAAACAGTAATTTATGTTGCTATAAGAAAAGGCATACCCATTTGTCCACATCCACAGACATGCCATGCCAGTAAAACTTGGTGCACATAGCCGACCTTGTTTTCACAATTCCCATGTGAGAACCAGTTGGAGAAATGTGAAACTCTTTAAAAAGTTCCTTTGCCTCCTCCTTGGTCTTAACAACCTTTCTGCTTCCAAAGTAAAGTTCTCCTTCTAAACAAAATAACAGTGGCTTTACTGAAAGAGGAACATTAATAAGACATTAGATGTATGCACACTAGTGTTTTAGAAACTGACCCTTCAATGTGAATTTGGTGGCATATCTCCTGAGGTTTTGCTTCTGAGCTTTCCGAAACTCCTCTGGGAAGGATCGTTGGGAAAGGTAGAAGAAAATGTCTTCCCACTTTCTTTCCATCTTTTGAAGAAATGCAACAATAATTAGTTATTTTCAATAGTCTCAGTAAAAAAGCAATAGGTAAAAAATATTGACTCACTAAATAAACGGCACATTTTTGTTTTATATATGTGTGGGTTCAACTATGAATACAGACTGTGTTTTGTAATAAAATGTACTCAGATAAAGGACAATGGCATCATCAGTAAGATACGTAGAAATATAAAATCTGTGTGAGTGCATCTGTATATTTTACAGGTGTGAGTCGAGTTCAACCACTAAGATGTAGTTCCCAGGTAGTTAGATCACTGCGCTAACACACAGGATTTTTTGGTGAAGTCATGGTGCTCAAACTTACTTGCTCCAGCTGAGTAGACAAAAACACCCGAGAGGTCAGGATCCCAGTGGATTGGAAAGACACTCCTGTGCTTGGGAGATATGTTTGCTAAAATTTACTTCACTGTACTCCCTATTTCAACAGATAAGAAAATTATATTTACTAAAGATACTGTTCACAACAAAAGAACAAATCAGCCAATCACTTTACAGATTCTGTCTTATTTAGTTAGTAACAGAAAAAAAAAAATCTTGTGACAAAATACAACAGTAACTGTTTAAATATAATGTTTTCTGTTTGGCTTGAAATATCAGGGGTGCCAATTAAACGAATACATGCATAAATTCACACATTAAGTTCTCTTGATGGTAAATCTGACGTCACTTATACCAGTTAGAATTATTTCGAATGGGTATTTTTGTCTAGCGAATATACAATTAGACATCTTATTAACTGATACAACTAGTCATGAACCAATTTCACATACCTGGAACGTAGTGCTGTGAAGTCAATTTTATGTTAAAATGGCTTGCCATACCTCAGGGTCCTGTTCACCTCATATTGACCGCACACTGCCGTTTGAATATCCCTTGCACAAACAGATATTTGTGCCAATTCACTCATCAGCAAACTGTCGATATCTAGAGATGGCTAATAAATAATTTTACTGAATGGAAACTGTAGCTAAAGACGGCCATAGAAGCGTTTCGAGTGATTCACCAGCTTTAAAAAACACTGCGAAACCTATCTCGACGGGAGAACTCAGCTCGACATATCAGTTAAAATCATCACTTATACACTTTCAGGGACAAAAATTAAAACAATTCATCTTGATAAATGACAAACAGAAATTTATAGGACTAATTTAGGTAAAGACATAAATATGAAATAATTTGAGCAATAAATACTTTATACCTCTGGGCTGTAAGAACAGTTCGATAAACAGCTGTCGAGATAGGAGGTAGTGTAATCTTGTTCTGCGCATGCTCAGGAAGTACTGACCAGACAACATTTTTTTAAAGAAACTTTATTATACCAATGACAAGTACAACTAGAAAGTGTGTATTTCCTGCGAAAATGCAAGTGTAAATGCTGAATGCTTTTGGTGAAAATGGCAAAAGTGTTTAAAGCCGAGATGCTAAAATTTTAATGATAGCAACTCGACTACCACTATAGCATGTTGAATCACAATAATATATTCCATGCAATGTGAAAAACCCCATGTAAAAGCTAACATTAAATAAAAAGCTAAAGCTAGCTAAAAAAGTAATGCTAGAAGCATCTAGGCTACCGCTAGCATGTTGACCTTAGTGCGACTAGTATGACACCGCCCATGAAACTAAACTCCTTTGGTTTATATTTTGTTTTCTTGTTTTTAATAACTTGACTTCCTGATTACTTCAACGTGACGTATACTGACGTCAGGGGGTTAAAGTTGAACCGGTATGCGCACCAGCAGCCTTACCAAACCAGTCTTATTGCAGCAACAGTTCGTCTTTGGGACTGCACTGTAGTACCATAGGAACTCAGGGGAGCACAAAACACTAAAATGCTACTCTCAAAGTTACGGACTACAATATTTTGTGGTTGCAGATATGCTGGGAAGGGTTTTCAACAAAACAGCGTAAGTTGAGCTGCATTCAGTTGCTATTTGTAGCTAACCTAACTAGTTAAAGGAAAAGGTCGCAATAATAACAGACCCGTCAGATTTAGTGAGGTTGTTTTTACTAAAATGCAGGCTGGACACACTTTACATTAACTTAATATTGACCAGTCACGCGGTGTAATCACGTAACATAATATTGCATCACTGACCTTCAGCCGCATTGTTGTTACTATTAAGGTAGAAAGGAAGCATCATATATATCATTGGCGACGTTACACCTGCTTGAATGTATTTTCTGAATAACCCTTTGTATTCTGAAAGGAAGATATTTGAAAATACGTCAATATGAAACCTGTAATAAGCAAAAAAAAAAAAAAAGACAAAACAAATTGATTTTATTTTTTTTTAACAGTGCTTCCATAAAACCACTGTGAGCTTCACAAAACCTGGTAGTAAGACGAAACAGTCTTTTTATATGAGGGAAATAAAGATTTAATTCATGAAATATTCTTTAAAACTAGTCTGCTTTGTGTTGTAGCTTCTTTACAATTTGAACGACACCTCAAATTAAATCATAATATAAGAGAGCAACACCGCAAATTAAATTAAATCGTAATATACGAGCCATGCCTATGTTTGCTTTCTTTTCTTTATTCCCAGCATCAGCGTCCACAGCTGCGACAATGGCTTGTGAGGAGAAACCAGAGCACTATCACTGTAGAAGCAGGGCCTCCCTCCACCCCAGCAGCAGTATCTGTACCCAACGCAGCAACAAACCGCATAGTGGGTCGCTGGTTGCTCGGCTGCAGTGGGCTTGTAGTTGGAGCAGTGGTTTTGGGTGGTGTCACAAGGTGAAAGTAACTTAACTATTGTCACTGGTTTTGTAATTCTTTGAAATGCAGTAAGTGCTGATGTGTGTCTGTTTTTTTTTTTTTTTTTTAATGTTCAGGCTAACAGAGTCTGGACTCTCAATGGTTGACTGGCATCTTGTGAGAGAGATGAAACCACCTCAGTCTGAGGCCGAGTGGGAGGCTGAGTTTTCCAAGTACAAACAGTTTCCAGAGTTCAAAATGTACGGCTTATTTCTTTTTCTTGTTTTAACAGTTTAAAGACGCACTGAAATCTTCTCTTTTTTTAAACAAAGTAGAAATGTATTCTGTTTATTTTTTCATATGCTTGATTTAATATGTAATCTTATTTTTTTATAACTATGTAACTAAATGAAGGTTTTATTTTTCAGCCTCAACCATGAGATGACTCTGCCTGAGTTTAAGTTCATCTTCTACATGGAGTGGGGTCATCGCATGTGGGGCAGGCTTGTTGGACTAGCATACATCCTGCCTGCCGCGTACTTCTGGAAAAAAGGATACTTCACACGTTCCATGAAGGGAAAAGTGCTGGGGCTGTGTGGATTTGTGTTCTTCCAGGTAAGATATCACTTATTTATTTTAACATCAAGATAAATGTTGTTTTTGTTCAGTTAATAAAGTTTTCCACAGAGGTTTGCAAATCATCTCATAATTGAAGTGTGTTAATCTCGTCAGGGCCTTCTGGGCTGGTACATGGTAAAAAGTGGGCTGGAGGAAAAGGCTGACTCTCACGATGTCCCGCGGGTCAGCCAGTACCGTCTGTGTGCTCATCTGGGTTCTGCCCTGGTGCTTTACTGTGCTAGCCTCTGGACCGGGCTTACTCTGATGCTGCCTGCAAATAAGGTAAGAGTTTTGATCTAGTCTTTGATCTTAACTCTGTCTTGATCTATTTACTATAAATAAACAATTTTTGGTTGGATAATATTTTTTCCCCCCGCATTTCATCTGCTTCTTAGATGGCAGACTCTAAACGTCTCATGCAGCTCAGAAGGTTTGCAAAGGGAACGGGTGGACTGGTCTTCCTAACTGCTCTCTCAGGTGACACTTAAAATAAAAACATCAATTGAGGAAAACAATAGAAGTACTTTCAAGAGATTGTGTTACTTAAAAGCAGTGCTAAGGTTAAAAAAAACAGAACCTGTTCAGTGAATACATTTTAAGAAGGTGTAGCAAATACTTTTATGAAGGAGATAACTGTGGCAAGGAAAGGTTACTTTTTTTGTTGTTTTTTTTTTTTTCCCTTAATGCCAGACGCAAAATAAATCTGCTTCAAAATGTTATTGACTATTCACTAGGTTGCTTTATTCTGTGTACTGCTTGGTGTTTGGCAAAAGAGATTCCAGTAAATGCAATTTGAATATAAACAAATTGGGAGGTAAATGTGTTTTTGTTGTAACTCTAGTTTGATTGAACATCAAACATGTCAGAAAGATACGTAATAGTTTTGCTGATATTTTTGTTTTGAAGGTGCCTTTGTTGCTGGTTTGGATGCTGGCCTGGTGTATAACTCATTCCCTAAGATGGCAGATAAATGGATTCCTGATGACATATTGGCCTTCTCTCCGGCGCTTAAGAACATCTTTGAGAATCCCACTACAGTGCAGTTTGACCACAGAATTTTGGTATGTTGTCTTTAGTGCATTTCAAATTCTGTTCACACTGAATGCCAGTGAATTAATGCAGTAATATGCTAATCTACTTTTCAATCTTTTTCTTCATATTTTAGGGGATTGGCTCTCTGACAGCAATCACCGGCCTTTATCTGTTCTCAAGGAGGATGATGCTACCCAGAAGGGCTAAGATCGCCATCGGTCTGCTTGCAGCAATGGCTTATACACAGGTATGCTTTCAGGCAGAAATGTCTAAAACACAATGGTGCAATATATGTCACTATAACTAAACATTTTCTTTTTCTGCTCATTAGGTAGCACTCGGTATCAGCACACTTCTACTGTATGTTCCAACTCCATTGGCAGCAACTCACCAGTCTGGATCTGTCGCTCTTCTGACTTTTGCCATTTGGGTTCTGGCTGAACTTCGTAAAATGCCAAAGTAAAGCCTTCTCCTGTGTGGACAAGCCTGTTTAATCACGACAAGTCTTAACTGGCAATAAAAGGAAGCAACAGTGAAAAAGAAGAGATGAACCTCATTTGACAATCGGCTGTTATTTATAGACTTTGAGGCTCTTGCTCATGAATAGACTCTAAAACTAAATGGGGGGCCACAGAGTCGGGGTGTCATACAAAGACCTCGACTCTTCCTCGGCCCCATTTCCTGTCTAATCATACCCAGCAGCAAATTAATACGCAAAAAATAAGTTCTTGAACTTTTTATTTATTCTTTTTTTATCATGTAAATAGACACTGTTGTTTACAGCCTGGTTGACTTATCACTTTTAAGCTGGTTGCTAATTGAAATTGTATTACTTGAGATAACATAATTAGATATAATAAAGTTATGTCCATATTTTGCTGAAAATGTGATTGAGTAAAATGTATTCAGCAAAGTGTTTATAAATAAGCTTGTTGAATTTATATAAAAGAGAAAGGGAAAAAAAAACAAACAACAACAACAAGGATCCTCTTGTTCTGTTATTTGTGTTTCTGTTTGTCCCACCTACCTCTGAGATGCTTGGGAAGGTTCGGCAACTTGATCAAACTGGAAAAAAAGACATTAATCACCAAAATAAGCTTTTGCTCTGAATTTCTTACAAATACAATGAAATTGCTGTTTTCATAAGTGGTTAAATCTCTAAAAAACCTCAAATCCCAACAAATAACTGGGAAAACAATACATTAATTGATCATCTCGATAGTTAAAGTGTTGACAGCATTGTGTGGACAGCCTGACCTATTTCTTGATGATTTTGTATAGAAAAAGAATTTATTACTGTAGAACGATTTTCTACAGTAATAAAATCTGTTATTGTGGAAATGGGGCATTTTGACCATTTTGAACTTTATTTACTATGTAGCTTCATAGGAATAAATCACAGTAATGCAATTCTAAAGAGACAAGAATGTGGAGTCTTTGAAATTCAAATTTCATCCCATGTTGCATAGTAACTGATTTTTATTATCTCTGTACAAAATATACACATTTTGAATATGTAATGCAACCAGCAGCTAGCTAACCAGACAATCATTACAACATGTAACGTTTCATTGTTCTAGACACAGTACATGCGGGTATAGACAGGTTTTACTGTAGTCAGGAACTTAAGAACTGAGCTGAAATACATTTCTAGTGAAATAAAAAAAAAATACTGCATGTGTAAACTATACCACAGAGTTGGGAATGTTTGAAAGAAAATAATAAAAAATGCAGTTGCTTTGAAGGAAGTGGGAGATTGGGTGGAAATGGAAATGTACTGTGATGGAGAACATTATTGCTATTCCATGTTAGGTTCTCTGAATTAAAGTTTCAGTGCCTCTGGTAACAAGGTCTTAGACCTCAGTGATGTTCTGGTATAAAAAGAGGCAAATTATATGGTAGCTGTAAACATTTTTAAAGAAATATTCATAACAGCTTATCGTGCAGGTTCACAACCTTGAATGACATTGACAGTGAGCAGGCAAACTGCATACCTTTATCTCCAAGTGCTTTTTGCCTCACTTATTACAGTGTCTCATATCCATTAGACTGACATATGTCTAATATGTCCTCTTTGGTGGCAGAAATATGGATAATAAGAAAAGGGAAATGTGGCAGACATGGGGGGGAAAAAAACCCAAAACATCCATATTCATCATATTGTAACTCTGCGAAAGCTAAATAGCCTCATATTCAAAATAAACATGATTTTGAAGTGGTAGAACCTGCTACAACCACATGACATTTCAGGTAATAAGAATTTCACACATACTGTCTTGGATACACTGATTTTCCCTTTAATAAAATTTGAAAGCGCAGTATGACTGTGGTTTGCAGTCCTATACTGACATGGTTTGACTGGTCAAAAGCTGATCAACTATAGTGCTATTCCAACATTGCACTGGCTAATTGTCATTCCACTGGGAATGCTAAAAACATTACAACAGTCATCAGACAACTACTGCTAGGACTGGATAGTTTGGAAGGCCAGAAATTAGTTTAACCCAGGGGTGGGCAACTCCAGGCCTCGAGGGCCGGTCTCCTGCAACTTTTAGATGTATCTCTACTTCAACACACCTGAGTCAAATAACGAGGTCATTAGCAGGACTCTGGAAAACTTGACTGCACTTAGGAGGTGGTTCAGCTGTTGGATTCAAGTGTGTTGGAGCAGGGAGACATCTAAGAGTTGCAGGACACCGGCCCACGAGGAGCAGTCTTGCCCACCCCTGGTCTAACCCATGAATAAACATGGGTGCCGACCCACTGTGGGGACTCATCTGTGAGACAGACAGCATGTCTTCCTGATACACATGCACACACACACACACACGCAGAGGGTGAGGCACCTGTGAATGACTAGGAACAGCAGACAGACGAGTAGACTTTGGAGTATCTCTTTAAATATGTAATTAGATATTAGTGACATCATCATGCGATACTGAAGTCAGTTTCTCTTGGAAAACAACACTTTTGTTTAGCTTTCACCTCGGCTCTCTGGGATCTTCAATTTGTTGGTCGCTCCATCAGGAAGTGTCTTTCTCTGTCATGTCCACCAGGTGGCCACAGACTCATTTCCTCTTGGCTCCAGGGAGGTTTTCCCGCACGGCGCACAACAGAGGCAAGATCAGAATCACAAATCCAGATATCGAGCATATTAGGGCAAAGGGAGAAAGTTATTTCAGATCAAGGTTTTAAAGGAAACTTGATCCAGCTGAGTCCAGCTTTTGCAGGCTGTCATAACTGACCCGCTAGACACAGTAATAAATAAAAGTTCAAATAAAACAGCTGGGGGTGTGCTAGTTGCTGTAAGCCCACTGCAAGCATTCTTTGTCTGTGCTCAAGGATAAAACTAATTAAAGTTCTTTATGATTAGCCTGGGAGTCATGGAAACTCCATCGTTGCTGGAAGAAATGCCACTAGAGGTCCAGGAGGAGGGTGATGGTCTCTCTGCGCCCAAAGGATTCACAGTTCTCAGCGACGACACAAGCTCAGGCCTGTATCCCACTCAGCCACACACACAGACACACAAACATTCACAAACTCATTCTATCTCTTCAGTCCTGATGTCTTTTCCGCCAACACCATTCCCCTCCCTGGGGTCTCTGGACCAGTATCCTCACTGGTCCAGATCCTTAGATGACATTGTCAAACAGCTCCATGGACTGCATGATGTTCTCATCCTGAACAGAGAGAGAAAAACACCACTTTATGCTCATGTGGTTAAAACTGAGGGCAACAAAAGACAAAGGTTTTCTCTGTACCTTTTTACATGAATCAATAAATTCATCTATGGTGACCACCCCATCTCTATTCTGGTCCATTTTCTGAAAGAAAACATATTAATTTTCAAACGAATGTCTGTGACTATATGTAGTCTGGGTGACAACAGCAAAGCAAACACTGAGAAATTAAACCTGAAAGAAACTCTCCACGTGTTCTCTTGGAGCATCGTCCATCATAGTGGGGTACGTGTATTTTCCCATCATGTCATAAATAGACTTCATGATGTCTAGCATTTCCTGCAAAGTATGTCAGAAAACACATAGGTATTAGAGATGTAGGAGAAAACAATAATATGACAGTTGTCTTCAATCTTGCTTGACGGGCCAGAGCAAAATCTACAACCTTGAATGAGGTAAAATCAAGGTGTGGGTTCTGATTTTTAGACAAGAGGACCAAAGGGAATGTTCCAGCTACTGAGGGATAACACTTCTTAGCCTTCCAGGGAAAGTTCATTCTGGGGGAGGGCAGTTCACCTCAAAGTGAAAGCTTTCAAACAGGAAAAGGTGGACTATTCCCTCCTGGTCAGCCTCAAGAAGAGAAGTTTGAGTGTCTTGTTCATGAGAGATGCTAGGATCAAGAGGGAAATCAATAGACAGACTGAGGCCTTGTCTGCAGTAACACAGATGCTGCTGCCCTGTCATGCTGCAGAACAGCAGAACCAAAAGCTCTCGATTTAACTGTCTTTGCTCTGACCTTCATCTATAAGTGATGAGATCTGGATTATGACTGAAACAACAAAATCTGAAATACAAATGGCTGAATTATCTTCATCTATAGAGTGGCTGCACTCACTAAGGGAAGCTCAAAGTAGATTCACTTCTCCTCCACACCAAGAGGTGGTTCAGACACCTGGCACCCACTAAAAGGGAGATCCGAGTGAAACCCCTAGATCACTGGATTCAACAATCATTATTTCTGGCCTGGAAATAAATGCATTGAGATCCCCCAGGATATGCTGGAGAGTCCCAGTTGGGTGAGAGATTTCTAGGTTTCATCTTTTTTTTTTTTTCTTTTTTTTTACCCGTTACCTCTGTGACCCTGGAAGGCAATAAATGCTTAACACAAGGGATAAGTTCAAAATTCTGAAAAGATATTGAAATTCAAATCTATTAAAAATAGAACTTGTCAGTTTACAAATTAATGTCAGTGTGTTACCTCTTTGGTAATGCAGCCATCCTTGTTCAGGTCATATAGGTTAAAAGCCCAGTTTAGCCGGTCATTAATAGTCCCTCTCAAGATGATTGACAGACCAAAAACAAAGTCCTGATAGAGAAAATTAATCAATTAGGAACTGCTTAAGATCTGACATATTGATGAGGTAAACTGTTTATGACTTTCTCTGGGCCGGTGTTGAGGTGGATAATGCATCTTTGTTTCGCTGTCGCTGCTGTATCAAATTTCAGATGAGCCCACATTTGCTTTGATCCGTTCAAAGAACAGAGCTCACCTCGAAACTAACGGAGCCATTCTTGTTGGTGTCGAAGGCTTCAAACAGGAAATGTGCATACATACTCGAATCTGCAAAGGAAGAGACTAAGAGTAACCCGAGAGCAGCGGAAACGTGAAGTCTTTGAACGGCTCTGATTAGCAGTGAGCCAAATTTAGACTAGATATAAAAATAATTTCAGATACAACTGGAGGCAAGTGGTTAACATTTCATAAAACTAAATATCATGAAATGATAAATCACTTTGCTTCTCTGCAGAACATCTACTACGGTTAGGAAGAACTGATTATTATGAGTTAAATATAGAGTAGTTATTTTATTGTGATAAAAAGAAACCTAAGTTTCCATTCAGTGCTTCCCTTACAGATTTCTGTTCTCATTTTTTAAAGACTGGATATTAAAGACCACCAGATAAATGTCACTTTTTTCAAGGAAAAACAGCAACACAAACCAATTTTGCCTATAAAATGATCTGCATTGAAAATCTTAGGAAGGTACACATCATTAATACATGTAGCATAAAACCAAGACAGCATTTCAGAAAAAGAAAATCAGTCAAACATAGTAGTAATAATGTGATATTCTGGGACTGCTTTGCAGATGGAACCCTTTATTTAACTCTTCACCAAAACATCTAGAATCAGCATATTGGGCCATCAGTTCATGGGACAGAACCAAGATCAGAAGCACACCAGCAAGTCCATGTCTAACAAGTTCTAAAAAATTTTAAAAAATGAAGATGTCAGCGTGGCCTAATCTAAGATTGATAAACTGTGACATAACCTTTAATAGCCTGTTCAAGCTCAAAACGTGTTACAAATTTAAAAACATTCTGTAAAGAAAAATGGGCCAAAATTTTGATACGGAAAATTATTATTATTTTTCTCAAATTTATGATAACAGAAGTTGCCAATACTGGTGGCACAACAAATTCTAAAATTTAGGGTCCAGGTTGGTTTGGCTAGCTTTTCCCACTAATAATAAAAAAAAAAAAAACAGATTTTAATGTTGCAATCTTTGCAGGTATTGTTTTCTTTAGGTTGGGCTATTTACCTTTTGTCTCTAACATTGCGAATGTATTTGGAAGATCTAGTGACCTGATTACAAACTAACTTCTCAACATGGTACACTGCTACCTTTTGGTTCATTGTTCAGTTTGCTTGCACAACTTTTACAGACAAGGTTTTCAGTCATTAATATCTCAACATATTTCACTGATTTTCATGTGTTATTTTAGAAACTTCTATTGTAACTACATTTGATTTAAATTAATTAATTACTTAGAACCTTTAGTTTATACTGTACATCTGTACTTGTTGTGCCCTGTGAGTTGAGCCATAACAGTGTTTACTCAGGTTATCTTTGTCGGGTCTTAATATTATTTTTGATCACCTGGAACATTTAGGCATGACACAAAAAGCAAAACCAGGAAAAATATAAATGTCAGATTATTTTGCAGATGTGTGCATCGATTTGTTGAACATTTATTTTAGTAGAAATATCAAAATTTAAATTGCACTGTAAAAAGTCAAACTCACCTCCCTGAGGAAAGAACTGGGAGTAAATGTTTTTAAAGTTCTCCTCATTCACCACTCCACTCGGACACTCCTAATGAAAAACAAAAGGAAAATGAAAATACTAACATATTTAAATGTAGCTGAGAATATAAGTGAACAATGGAAACCTACATTTTTGAAGCCCCTGTAGAGGACCTGCAACTCCTTCTTGGTGAACTTTGTCTGCTCTTCCAGCTTGTCCATGCTCTCAGGGCGATGGCACACAGTGGACAACTCAAAGTCATCTTCTACACTGTCTGCAAGAGACATAAAAGGGTTAGTCACTGAAAAAATAGCCATCAGGACAACAACCAAACCTCAAGAAGTGAAAGTCATCTTACTAGTGATATCAAAGTCATGTAAAGATAATCACATCCAGCTACACATTTTGTTCCATGTAAATTAAACATTAAACAAAACCAAAAAAAATTATATTTTCACAACTAAAAAAGGAGAGAAAGCTCAATGAAACAAAGAAAATTTGTAATATAAATTCATGTACTGGAAAAATAATCAAATTTTGAGTTCAGATGAGCAACTGAATTGGGATTAGGTTCGCTTACACACCTTGATGCATTTAAAACAGGAATCGCAAAAACATTTCTAAAATGTATTCTAAAGATGTCATAGTTACTCACATTCATTGGGCAGAAGTAAATTTAAGTAGAGTACATTTTTCAATAATTTATATACAGGGATTGTTATAAAAGGGAAACCATAATTTTTGATTACCACCCCGAACATTGGTAATACATAACCCATCCACAAGCAGACTCCAACCACTTTTCAAGAAGTACACTAATGTCAATCTGTACATCCTGTGGACAAGAAGACTAATACAAAAAGTTTTATTAATGAATGAGAACAAAACAGAAAGTTCAGTAAAACATACTGCTTCCAGGAACAAATGTTGTTCTCACTTGCCTAAAGGACATTGGAAGACTATTTTATGTGACTGAACCGATAGAACTGTGATAAACGCGCTTGTGAAGTAACGGACATGGATCATTGATATGGGTAAAACAAACTTAATGGTTATTTTACCTTCTTTTACCTTTTTAGCCTATAAAAACCCAAATGTTTACAATATGAATGTAGATAGGTTAAGAATAAGAACCACATCATTTGGTAAAACCACTCATAGCTGATAAACTCAAGCAGCACTCTGTCTTGTGCTCTGGATCCTTTTCTGCTTGCAGCTTGTCTATTCATTCTCACTTCCTCTCTACTTGTCTTCTCTCCTCACCCATCGTCCTGAAACTTTTTACAACTCCATTTTATTTCACTCATCCCCCTCATTCCTCCTTTATGACCCTCAATCCATTTTTTCCTAGTCTCTCTTTAAGACACCTTTTTCATCCCCCTTTTTCTCCTCAACTCTCCTAAGATCCCTGTTCATTCTACTTTATCTCCTCATCTAGCTTAACAACCCCTTTTTATCCCAATTTTCTTCTTCATCACTCTTTCTGACCCCAGACACCGAGACTGACCACCATATGGAGGAGGCAAATTTTTAGCTGTGATTTCCTGCTTTTGGTCATCATCAATATCTTGCAACTATATGTAAGAGTTAGCACATAGACAGGCCAGAGTAATGCCTGCATTACAAAAGATGAGATCCAGATCCGTCTATTTATTTACCACTTCATCGTACCATCACTTCTGAAAAAGACATCAAGGTACCCCTTCAGACAGAAACTGAATTCCAGGTGTAATCTACTTTTTTACAGTCTAGAATGATGGCCTCAGATTTAGAAGAGCAGACTTTCATCCCAGCTGCATCAGTCTGAGCTGCAAACTGCTCCAGGACACGGTAAAAATCCTGGTTTGTAGATGCATAGGAACCATATCAGCTGCAGAGATCCCATAAATAAATGACATAAACAGAAGGGAGAGTAAGAGAAGCACTGGTGGAGATCAGTCCACACAGGGAAAAAATATGATTTGGAGAAAAATGAGAGGACACACCACTTACCTTAGTTATAAACATACTGCAAGGCTCTCTGTGATCTTATAGTACCAACTCCCACAAAGCACACAAGAACTGACCAACAAAAATGCATAGCATTTCCTTAAGGGTAATTGTTCAACAGCCAGGACAAAATCACTCTTCTTCTGGAGTCCAAGACTCGATAATTATTTACTGCCTTCTTTCAAACTCTGCACACTAAGCTTACTTAGGAGAGTTAAGTATTGTGATACAATTGCTGGAACATGCTCTCCAGCACAATTGGAAACACCACCCTGGTCAGTCACTCTGTCGGTGTTGTGCCACCCTCCACCGCAACACCAAAGATGCTTGTAAATCACAACATTTTCACAATGTCCAGAGCTTTCAGGGTACAGGGGCACTGGAGAGCTTTTTTAATCAGTGACCTCTGTCATATTACCTCACCTTCTCAGGTCTTATTTTCTGCCTCCTCTGTGGAGGACCGGATGACTGGGTTAAGAAGGTCATCAAAGCATTCTTTCCAATACCTGGCAATGTCAACAGTCCTGGTTTTTATGAAGGGTCTTTCACACAATTTTGCTTAGAAAGCATAAGAACTCAATCTTAAGTGAAAGACTTAAAGAGGTAAAACAAACAAACATACTTTATATTAACTATGTTAAGTACAAACACAAATCTTCTACTTTTAAATGTCACACTGCACAAATTGTAACACCAAACCTGCTGAGTTTATGCTTAATTCAAACTGTGAGGCTCTCCATTTCTTTGTGTTACGTTAACTGAATGTAATAATGGCACCATCCACACAAATGTTAATGTGAACTCTCTAGAGAGGCTATTGGAAGAGAGTGAAGGAGCACTTGCTTTGACTGATTGAGGGAGTGGTCGAGGGCGTGCAGCACGGCAGCAGCTTGAGGAATCGCTGCTTTATGGTTTTTTTGCTTTGACTGGGGGAGGGGTTACCTGCAATCACCAACCATAGCACAGAGGTTAGATACGTACACTGACATGAGTCTATTTACTTCTCTAGCAACATGCCTGTAGAACCAAAACACACACAACATATAACAAAAAAAAAGTAACAAATCAGTTCATGCTGTTCAGGCAGGTAATTGCCTTCTGGGTTGGCTCAACAAAGGGAGACCATTTTTATTTGCATCCTAATATTTACGGCTGTCAAAAAATATCACCACCTGAATTTAACAAAGTAAATAGTTAAGAGGCTCCCATTGAGTAATTATGGATGATTATGCTTCAGCCCTCATTATTTAAACCCTAGTCGATGCAGGAGGTGGCTTCTCTTTTCTTAAAAACCTTCTTTGAAGGCACATTCTATGATTATGGGAAATATATGAATCTCTTGTATTAAAATT
Organism: Gambusia affinis; assembly: GCF_019740435.1. Taxonomy (NCBI): domain Eukaryota; kingdom Metazoa; phylum Chordata; class Actinopteri; order Cyprinodontiformes; family Poeciliidae; genus Gambusia; species Gambusia affinis. The sequence continues at coordinate 14,901,366 of NC_057880.1, forward strand.
ATGCGGAGAACTGTCCAACACATTATTAAAAACTAGAAAGACGCTGGGGAACCATCGTGTTTGTGGAAGAAATGTGGTTAAACCAAAACCTCAAATGACTGTGATAGGTGATCACATACATGTTTGGTAAAATCAAAAACACCAGCAGAAATCCCAGGTATGTTCACCATTGAACATAAGAGCATTAACACATCCATATTGCAAACAAGTTCAAGAGATTGGGACAAAAAAACCTAAGTAGCCTGATTAAAAACATTGATCAGTGAGACTAAATGAAAAAAGCTTTAAGTTGGTCAAGAAGAATAAAGATTGCACTCAGGAGCAGCTGAAGATCATCATGTGGTCTGATGAGTCCAGAACGTCCCCTGATCCAGAGTGTAAGAAAAGAGGCACAAGGAGGCATGCACCCATCATGCATAGTGCGAGACAATAATGTTCACAAATGGATTGGCCAGCAGAGTCCAGACTTTAACCCTATCTACAATCTTTGACACATGACGGAGAAAAAACAGTCTGACTCTTCCATCATCTCTATAAGATATTGGCAAAAAATTAAGGCAGTTCTGATAAAACTATAAATATGAGAAACTTATTATAATAACAATAGCAAAAGCATTCCGTAAACAGAGCTATAGGCGGACCAATGACCTGTTGGAGTGAGTGACATTTTTTGGATGGCAAAACTTTTCCAAAAACACATTATTTCAGTTGTACTGAAATAACCATGGGTAGTATCTAGACAAAAACTATTTCAAACTTCCTAACAATAATCTCAAACAAACGTCAAAAAGTTTGCTGGAGAAAGCAGCAAAACATGGACTTAATTTTACACACAAAGCCCAGCTACTGACTACTGCATCTTAGTTTCCATACGCACAAGGACTTTGGTGTTTTTCCAAGACCAGCCAATGGTTTGAGCAGTACAGGACATTTGGTGTGAAAATAAACCAAACTACAGCCTCTATGATGTGTCATCCTATTGTCTTTCTGTAGCATGCAGCCCCAGGGACTGTCACTTTCTTCACCTGTGGTTGTGGCATTATTTGCAAACAAAGTAGGCAGAGCACATTGTCCAATGTCTGGCAGACTCATCTATCCAACTACCCTGGTGCCTTAAGCTGTTCATACAGGTAAGCAATTTATCTTTCTCTACATGGAGCCAAAAACAGACCATGTCACAGAAATCAATAGCAGAGACTTTAAAAATTAATCAGCGTTCCTCAGAGGTAAGTTGAAGGAGTTTATGAATGCTAATGATTATAAATATAGAAAACTAATCTATAACCTTATAATCAGCAGGCTGGAACAAGGAAAAGATGAAAGAATATCACAATGAAGATTTTTACGCATTGGTTAATGCAACAGTGATCTTTCTGAAGCTTTGAAATAGACTAATAACAAAAAACACTTTTGTTTCATGGGTTTTGTGCCTCTGCTGACTCTGCATGGTGCACTGAGCCTAAAATACTTGCGATTATCATCAAAGCCTCTTTCAGAGCATCATAGCTTACTCTCCTCCTCCTCTGTCTGTCTTTCTTTCTGTCAGTCTTTCCTGTCTGATTTCTTTTGCTGCCAAAGTACCATGATGAATGTGTGCTGAGTTACCTTTGATGTCATTTCATTTTCTGACGATGACGCCTGAAATTATTTTATTCTGCTCCAAGTCAAAGTAAAATGAAAGAAGTTTTTCTTCTTATGCTTTTTGTTTGTAATGCTACTGGGTTTGATAGTGAGGGTAATCTTGGCACCTTTTCATTCTTGGAGGTGGCAATACTAGATTTTAAACAAATATTGTGTTTCTAGACCCAAGATGTATCAGGATAATTAAACCAAACCACAAAAGATTCAAGTGTGAAGTCTATGAAGACTATTTATTTATATTTTTAACTCAACAAAATTTAAAGAAACCCAGACAGAAAACAGAAAACAATACAGAGAATCAAGAAAGCAAAGAAATTTTGAGTTGTAGATGTTTTTAAAAGATATTTTTGGATAAATGCTCAAGTCTTCCAACCAGAAAGCCCTTAGTCTGCCATGCAAGCTGTGTCTTGTGTCCTGGTGGCACTCTGGCTAAGACACATTGCCTGAATTCACATTTTCAGTTCAGCATGATCTTCCCAGATATTTATAACATAGGGACATGCAATCAAGACCTCTTTGGATCTGTTATTTATTAATTTATTTATAAATAAATAACAGAGATGGCATTTATTTATTTATTTTCTCCAAATATTAGTATTATTACTAGTTCCTAGAAAAAAAAAACATTGTAAACTCATTTGGCTACTGGAATTGTCTTTTACTTTAATAAAATATAGTAGTAATAATACCTGCAACCCTGGTAGGATAAGTATGTTTAGATAATGAATAGATGTTGTGATAATAAATAAATAAATAAATAAATAAATAAATAAATAAATAAATAAATAAATAAATAAATAAATAAATAAATAAATAAATAAATAAATAAATAAATAAATGATGGGGTAAAGAGATTAGCCCTTGGACTCAAACAAAATTGAAATAATTAAATAATTTGAAAATAATTTTTACTAACCTATAATTTTGAATAATTAAAGGTTATACTAAAATTCTGCTGACTGCTACCACTACTACTAATCATAACTGCTATATTATTATAACTTTATAAATAACACACAGCTTTTCTTAATAGGCATTGATAAAAATTCATTCAGAAATCCAGAGTAAATTGTAGTTTTCTATTGTGTAAACAAATCTGAGAACTTCCAATGCATATTTGTATCATAGTGAACTAAAAAGTAACTCCATCATAGGTATAAAATCACTTAGATTAAAGGTACAAAGTAATACCCAGATTTTGTTGTTTTCTAGAAAGAGTCTTCTCATAGAAGATGTTCCAATACCATCCAGCCACACATTAGCGGCACAGAATGAGTGTGGGAAATTGGTCTGACAAGACGTCATGTTTACCTCTAAAGAAATAGACACACACACACAGACACACACTCAGCATTCTTGCCTCCTGCCAGCTGAGAGTGTTTCCCCACTGTCCCATCACCTCATTAAATATTTTGACTAACACGAGGCTTTCTGCTCCTTCTTAAACACTTCCCTTACCTGCCACAGAGATGTCGATAAGCCCCAGAAAGTGCATCAGTTTGAGGGAGCTGCAGACCACCAGGAGGATGCCCACAGTCTGCAGCCCCTCCACCTCCCACTTGTCTCGGAAGAACAGATGCATCCTTTCCTCCTTTGCTCTCCTGTCCACACAAATCTTACTCTTGCCTTGCGGGGGGAGAAGACCACCTTCGGACACCTCCCCCCCCCCCACAAATAGTTTCCAAAAAGGAATGTGCTGTCCTTGTTTCTCAGTCCTCCTCTACGTGCCGTGTCCAGCCATCCTAACTCCGCACGGATTCCCACCCTCTTTATTTTTCACTGAAAATAGATTATTATTCTCCTCGTTTCTTCTTCCAGAGCAGAAAGAAAAAGCCGGTGGGGATGTGGACTCCCTCCTCCGCCTCCAGCAGCCTGACAGAGGTTGTTTAGCTTCCAGGTGAAGTTTGGACCGTTCACTGTGTGGGTCCTGACAGGTTGGTGGCAATTGTTTTCAGACTCTCTGATTTTCCAGATTCTGACTCTGAAACTCTCTCTACTCTGTGCCTCGGCTTCGTCACTCCGCTACTCTCTGTGTCCCTCTCGAGCTTAATTGGGTCAGTGATGGGGATGAGTGAAAGAGGAAGGAAGAAAAGGATGATAAATTTAAGAAGAGGCAATGGTGGTGAGTACTACTTGCAATTGAAGAGGTGAAACAAGGTAGTGTGAGGCTGGAAACATGGGAGAAAACAAAAGAATAACGAGGCAGCGAATTAAGGAAAGAGACAAGAAGAAACATTTGGACAGGAGAGACAAGATGCAACAGTCAGAGGTGAACATAACAGCAGTGATGAGAAAAGCAGGAAAAAGAAACTATAATGGAGATTTTTGAATAAGGAAAAATACAAAGATTAGGAAAAGGACGAGAGTAAAACAGTGACGACAGAAATCCAAAGCATCTGACGCAGTAGCTACTGTGGGCAAACTCGCAGATGTGGCAATATCCCCTGAGTGTAAAATCGACACATGTGCACACGCAGACAGCCTGGAGGTGAAAGCTGGGCAACATGTACTGCATACGCAATGCTGCACAGAGCTGAACCTTTCAGATGGGAAAGAAGATGCTGCTTTCACATCTGTGTCGCGGACATTATCAGTCTTAAAAAATTTAAAAGAAAAACTAAAAACTGGTTTTAAACAAGCAAAACTATAATGGTATGTTTGATTTGCATAGAGGAACAATGCCCTGGATTTTGTTTATCATAAAATAAAATTTATGCAGTCATGTGGGAGGGTTTCCTGATGTCAAACAAGAATGAGCTGGTTGGTTAGAGATGACAGATAAGGTGATTGAGCAGATACAGCAGATTTTAGCCAGAGATTACAATCTCTGAGTGGCTCCTGTCCTTAGTTGACAGGAGCCACTCTTGTCAACTAATCACAGAAAACCGGGGCTACAAATCACACAGACTCAACAAATTTGAACAATAATAGTTTGAAAGTAGTAAACTTTCCATTCACTGCTAAATATGTGCTCAAACTATATGGTACCAGGAATGCAGTAAGGCACTAACTAACCTTTAAACTTCAACTAGCAAACTTTTGTTACAAAAAAATCTAAGAAAAGCTAAACAAACAAATGTTTTCTTCAATTGAGATCCTTTGCTTTGTGACGGCCACAGCAGAACACTAAGTTTGTCTTTAAGATTCTTTGGAGGTAATTCAATACTATGTTTAAAATCATCTTCCATTTCAAAGATCAACTTGTGCCTGAGCTTTAACTTCCTGGCTGATATCTTGAGATATTTGTTCAATATTTCCACATAATGTTCTATCTTTGTGATGCCATCTATTTTGTGAAATACATGAATATGTTTGTGTCCAATTAACTCAAATGTTTGAGCTAAACAGAGGTTTAAATAAGACAAACACCTTATTCAATTGAATTTAAAACCAACCCTCATTAATCTGCTTTATATGAAATGGAGACACACAGAACTAACAAAATATCTGTGATTGGAAATACAGATGGTTGTGAAAGTTGGGTAAATAAACGAATCTCCATCCAGCTCCCCATATGACAGCTGTCACTTTCACTGCTAATCCAGCATGAGGTCTGTGCAGTCTGTTGCCAGTTGACTGAAAGCACTGCTCCAATTTACTTGGAAACCGAGAGACTGTGTGATATAATTAGCAGGCCAGTGGTGAGCTTACCAGAAAACCTTCTCAGATGTCCATTCTCACCAACCCCGACTCACCCATGATGCTCTTGCCACCTCCAACAGGTCTGTTAGGGCAGCTCCATTCCAAATGCAAAAGTCACTGAGCTTATTTTAGCCCAAACTGTTTACGGCTCATCTGCTTGAGAAAATGATGGCTTAAAGAATCCCCAAGAGAAGCTCTGTACCAAAAATAATGTTGGACATTCACTTGCCTGAATTTTAATCGACAGTAGATGTTGACACATGGACACACACACACACACACACCCACACACAAGCTCTCTCTGAGGCGGTAATAAAATGTTAGGTTAATCAGTCTTAGTTGATTAGTCTCCGCGAGGAGTAGTTTGCCCGAAGCCAGACACATCTCCTAATTGAAATGCCTCCATATTTAGTCATCTACCTGGACAATTATTTCTCTCAAAACTGATTAAAACGTCTAAGAGACGGGGGGGAAACGTACATGTGTGGGAAAGCATCAAGCAAATGAGACACAAGAGGTCATTGACAAATGGTGCTCAAAATTGGCTAGTGTGTTTTCAATTAGACAAATGAAATAAGGGATCCATTTGCATGGACCATTAGCATTTGAAGATATTTTTAATATGGTGATGTGAGACAGAAAAAAACAGACAGATCGTAACAAGGCCGAGTCCTTGCAGCATGAATTAGAAATGAATGCAAATGAACAAAGGGTAAAATAAAATAAAAAAGGTTTTCTCTTTGGAGGAACTCAGATTTATAAATGTCATTCTGCATGCACGAACATAATCTAAAGTGAAAATTATATTAACATTCTTTTTTGTGGGGCAACGTCTTAAATTAGCTATGTTGTGATCTGATAAAAATCTGACTGTTGATAATAAATCAGAAGTTATTCTCCAATAACTGCTAGAGACTTAAAATAAAAAAAAGGTAAAACTTGCTCTTTTTTGTATTAAAATGTTTAAATGCCCTTTGTTCATCTTAAACATTTTTTAGTTTTGGATTAACACTACAAGTATTTGCTTTCCGGCAGATTTCTTCTGTCTTTGCTTCTTGTTTTTTTTGGTCACACTTAAATGCTTCAGGTCATCAAACTAACCTTAATGTCTGACAAAGATAACCAGAGAAAATACTAAATGAATTTGCAAAACATGATATTGTTCAATAAGGTGAGGGTGTCAAACTCCTTTTAATTTGGAGCCACGTCAAGATCATGAATGTCCTCAAAGGTCTGGCTGTGGCAGAACGTTTCAATAAATCTACCCATTGACAAACTGTTAAAATATGAATTATTAGAAGATGAGGAGTTAGTTAACATTAAACAACCTTTCATTTTGATCTAATATGGCAGTATACAGATAAAAACTGCTTCCATTTGATTTATAAAAGAATATTTCAGCACACAACTGTTGTCTTGAAGGTCCCATTTATGTGTCCCACTGACGTCTATGTCCATATAAAGAGTTATAGGAGTCAGAACTTGAGTTTGACAAATGTACTAAGGGAAACAAGCAACTGTAACCTATGTTGCAGTTTCAGAGTGTCCCTTTAAACACAAGCTCACTAACCAAATAAATTAATTAATTCAGATGCTCTAAACAATACTTAAGCTAAGTGGAAGCATGCAGATTCAAACTAAGGTAAAACATTTATATATATATATATTTTATATATATATATATATATATATATATATATATATATATATATATATATATATATATATATATATATATATATATAGGATTACGAGAATGTACATAAATGGCAAATTTACAACATAAGAAAAACAAAACTGTGTAGTTATAGAAAATACTATACTCAAATAAAAATAAATATAATTTAAATCCAATTTAAAAAAGAAAAATAAACAAAATTCATAATTATTTAAGAATAAATACAACAGCCAAGCTGAACTTGATTTGTAATAGACTTGTTGGCACAGTGATAATCTGACGTTTCCTCAATTTATTTGTGGTAATTACCCTTTTTTTACCTGTAGAGGTCAGTGTTAAGCCAACTATTTAATTCGCAATTCTGTGTTCAAGAGGACTTTTGGCTCCACCCAACAACCTCTCCTCTCTGTCCTGTTAAGTTTCATTTAAATTCAGCACCAGTCAGAACCAGACTAGCCGTGTGATGACAATAAAAGAACCTGAGCCATTAACAATTTTCAACACCTTTGCACACACAGAGCTCTTCAGAAAGAATAGATATGCTTACTTCTGTGTTTTATTTCTACAGCATGATAGGAAAAATAAAAAATAAATCCGGCCAAATAATAAAAGTTGTGCGTTAAATCACTTTCATACTTGATTCAGCAGATCCTGTCCTTTTACCATTGAGTCATGTGTTTCTGAGCGGTGTAAAGTACTCAGTCTAAATTGCATCTGCATTGCTCACAACAAGCCTCTAAGCATATTCCCATCAAAGTATAAACATGCCTCTCTCTGCTGTTTGCTGCCAGAAGCCAAATCAAGAAAACATCCTGAATGGATCGATACCACAAAAAGGGAAAAATAAAAACAAATATTTCTTACAGCTAACAGTGAGGCTCAACCCTCTTAAGGGATTTCTGCATCTGTTCAGAGATATTATTCCACTAGAGATCTGCATGTGAGGTTACTGCTACAGCAGCTAATTTACAGAAGATCACAACAACATTTCTAGCCAGACAACAGTTTACTTTGTTGGAGCAACAGACGAGCCAATGAGAAAGTTATCCCAAATGTTGCTGTGATGCAGCCATGAACGAGGATCAAATTGGCAGCAGAATGGCAGCAACTTGTAGCTTTTCTTTGGAAATGTAAGACAGGATAAATCCATCCCCTCGCTGTTTGACGTAAATGATTAATTTTGGTAAATCCTGCTCCCAGGCTTCTGTGCCCTTGTTAATACTTTATGTAGGTACAAGACTCGAGTCAAGAGCCAGATGAAAAAAGTCAATAAGAGACAGAGAGGAAAAAGTGTCTGAGCAGGAGGTTCAGAGTGAGAGCCAAATAAATTTCACTTTCATTCAGTGTCTTAAAAAGCAGCTGTTGTTGCAACACCACTACATCAGGAAAACAAGTTTTAGAAAACGTATCTTAATTTGTCAAACACATTTTAAAATTTAGGTTAGCATGAATAAAACCTCTCATCTCACACATACAAAATCAGTCTGTTACAAAGTGGAACTAATGTGGCATCTATCTCACACATACAAAACAGATGCCACATTAGTTCCACTTTGTAACAGACTGATTTCTGCAGACACATTTCCTTGGGTTAAGACAGTCATACAAACAAAATGACATTTTGTCCATTTCTCTGGCTTCTACTACATCAACTATGAAACAAAATGTTCACTCAGTGTATAACATGTCCCACCCATCACCACGCTCCATGTTGAAGCTCCATCTTCATTGGTGGCTGTTGCTCAGCTGTAAGATAATTGTTGATGGGCAGGGCACTAAGCTGTGTGAGTGTGGCAAAAAAAGCAATATTGCTCAGGAAGCATAATGAGGGTGAAGAGGGTGCCAGAAAGGGCCAAAAAGATTAATCAACATTATAATTTTGGAGTAATGATTGGCAAGAATAAGAAAGTAATGCATATTTAGCTGTGTTGTTTCACCTAATAAAGGCAGTTTTCTCCCTATGTAGATTTAAAACAAAGCTTTACAATATTCTCTTTCACCTTTTATTGGGAATTAAACATTTTCTTAAAGCTCTGTTGGTGTGAATGGCAGGAAGAGAAAGACAGAGTGAATTACTTCATTCAGTGTTATCTTTTCACTCATGATCTGAACCACCGACTTTAGGTCTTTCTCTCTTTCATCCACATAGTAGCTGACATACAAATTGTCTTTTTAACGTGAAGACATGAATACAGCTACTATCAAATTCAAAGGTGCAGTGCCAGCTGGAACAAAAAAGAGGAAAGCAAAAGGAGGAGGGAATAAGGTAGAGAGGGGTGAGTTAGGTATTAGATATCCCCTGTGTGATCCTCCTTATGTCTCAGGCTCTCATCTATAGCTGGCTAAACAACAACGGTGCACGGATGGAAAGAGACCCAGACAAGGACAACAAGGACAGACTCCTTCACATTCACTGCTGATTTAATAAAGTTTACTAAATTATTGACATACTTCAGCTAACAAACCACTAAAAGAGGAATAATACTGTTCACCCTTGTTTTAGCAACACAACAGAAAGAAGACTTATTAAACAATTCATTACCGTGAAATAATAGCCTGTCTCTGACATTTCTTTTCCTGTTGAGACTCTAAAGGCTATACGATTCTGAGAACCCATAGAGTGTGTGCAGCACCACAGCTCCATCTCAATTTACTGCGAGCACAAACACACTCCATTCTCCATTAGCTCGCCTATCAACTGAAGGGCAATTACAGAGAGGGCAGATGGACATAAAGGTGTGTGCATGAAATCAGACATAAATGGGTCCTCTGGTGACCAGCAAAACATTTTAACAGCACTTATTCTTCTGCATTATAGCAATACCACTCTATCATTGCCTAACATCTTCAATAGCTGCTTTCACATTTGGACATAAACCATGAAGCTTCTGCACTTAACGATACCTACATCTTTCTAACCCTAACATTAAGCTTTGTCTTCCAGACATCTAGTAAAGATCCTTTCAGCCTGCTCCATTTTGTCATCCAATTCGTTGAGGCATTGCACTGCAGCGCTTTGACAACATCTTCCCATCCCTTTGAACTTATTCAAATTTTTTACATTATAAAGTAACTCCTATGTATGTAATTGGAATTTATTGTATTCAACCCAAATGTAGTTTGGCATGTCAAAACCATTTAGGACCAACCTTTGCTGCAGTTGTGTGAAAAAAATAAATAGCTGAGCAAAAACTGAAGCTCTCAATTTATTAGTTTGTTTAGGTTCCAACCCCTACCTATGGTTATGAGATATGAATCATAACCAGGGTCAAATCTTTTCTCCATAGGGTGACTGAGCTGAACTTTAGATCACTCTGACATGCTCAGTCATCTGGAGGGAGCTGCTGCTGCTTTGCACCTAAACAAGGCAGTTAAGGCAGTATTTGATCAATATGTCTTCTTCTGAAGGTTTTTCTGGCCTTTTCCACTGGGAGGAGACCTAGGAAAAGACAGAATGTTTTTGGAGGTGCTAAATATTCCTTTTAGCTTAGAAATGCAGCACGTGGTAGAGAAGGATGTGTGAGTTTCTAACCTAGGCCTCTTACCTCTACAACCTGATTCCAAATAAGAAAAGACAATGGATCGATGACTGTTATTGTAGCTGTGGCTCTTGTCCAGCTGCTAAGTCATTAAAATGGATATGACACATAAGAGTATCAAAAGTGATGAAGGAGCCCTCAGTCCTCAGTCTTGTCGCAGGCATTAACCACTTCAGAAAGCCCAGTGCCAAGTTCATTTCCTTCAAGATGAAAGACAAGACAAAATGCTGTGGTGGACATGGAAACATGCCACATCTTTCACAAAAGATTTAACATGGAAAGACTAAAAGAAACAACACACAAACAGTAGATTTGAGGGGCTCTGTGCTTAGTAACCACTGGGAGATAGATAAAGGTATCTCTACCTACCAGCCGCAGAAAGAGCAGGATAACAGAGTTATACATGATCACTGTTTTTGTATTGTAAGGTACATTAAAGTTTAACAAAGCTATGGAAAAAGAAGAGAGGGAAGGAACTACCACTCAGTACTGCACAGACAAACCCATTCAATATCCACCTCATAAACTAAATAGCACATCCCTGTCAATACCCATTACGCTAAAATCTGTCGGTAACTTGTAAAACTTTGAGACTAAAGTGAGTCATAAACACTCAAAAGGAAATGTTCGCTTTACTTTTTTTCTGAAAAATTAGATGCTGTTTATTTATTGCAGGGTCAGCAACACAGCTCATTAAATTAATGAGCATGAAATGTATTTTTTTCCCCTCACTTTCCTTGCTCTGACTCACTGGAAAATGACACAGAATGGGTCTTTAAAAAGAAAGAAATATGACAAAAAACATAAATTTTTTTAGCTTCTTTCAACTTTTTATTGTTTATATCACAAAAATATTACATAAACATATTAAAACCAAATGCATTAAAAACAAAGGAATATAAGAGGATTAGAAGTCTAGATAAAGAAGCAGCCACTATATAGATTAATGTAAACATGTGGAAGTAACAACTTGATTTAGAAGTCAATAAATAAAAACATTACAGCAAAAACACAACATAATAAGTTGCTTTCAATCTGAACAAAGCAATGATTATGGAGCCATACTTACAAGTGGATAGCACACACTGAAAGGTTGCCTCCAAATCCTTTAGTGATTCTGAGGAGTCTAATGCTACAGTCAGGATCTTTCCATTTTTTTAATGGAAAGATCCTCCATTAAAAAATTTCATTAGCCTAAGTACTCACCGAGGAGTTGGCACACGCAGATATACTCTCATTAAGGCAGGAATTTTCATAAAATATTATCAAAATATGTTAAACGCTGAAATGCTCTCAAGAATGGAAGTATGATGTAAATTGAGCTCCATGTGTTTGTGTATATCTGTGTATGATTGCCTCTGCCTACAAGTACTTGTAGAGTGCAGAAGCATGGATATTAGGTTTCCAAGTTTGTTTGTTTTTTAGATGACAGAGCTGCTGGCACACCTTGACTGCTGGAGTCAGTCCAAAGGGTGCATCAGGGATGAAAAGTGGCTTCAGGATGATCTGCTAAAAAAATGTCACAGTCTTTGCTGTTTTTATCTTAGTATATGGCAAGCCTGTCTCTCAAATTATTATCTATAGTTGGAGTTCAGCGCATTAGTGCTAATGGTCATTAGAAGAGACATCTTAGGATCCAGACAGCATATTGCAGACAGGGTAGGAGAACAGACGATAGGCTCAAGATTGCCCATCTGCCCTATTGTCACAGTGAAGACAGTGATAAGAAGATGTGAACAATATTGAACAGATTGAAGGCAGAAAGGGCAAAACTTAGGTCATTTTTGAGAAGAGAGGCGTAGCAAAGCTTGGTGATAACTCCTGAGGTAGGGAAAGGAAATGTCCTGTCAGCTCTAACGTAACTACAAATTTAGCTGACATAAAATACTTTTTTTCAAGTGTGACTGCAATGTTTAACGCAATTAAACATTATATGGTTAAGCTCAGTGTTTAAAGCTAAAAAAAAAAAAAAAAGTGCTGGTCCTCCACTTAATGTCATACAAATATTGGGCAGAAAAATATATTTTCATGTAGAAAATCAGGGATGTGTATATCAATCTTCAGCTGATAAGTTTTATTGTACAGAAATTACAAAGAGCAGAAGAATAAAACCAGATTTAAATCAAATCCACATGAGCCAAATTCAAAGTTTTATGGAAGAGCTTTATCAACCTGCTATTAATGTGGACATGAAAAATAACACAGAAAAAAGAAATGAAAACATAAAATAAAAGTTCCTCAACAGCATAAGTCCCTTCTAGACTCAAAATTTCAGTAAACTTGTTACTGTTACCGTAAAACATGCCAATTTATGATACAAAGAAAGTTTTTTTTTTATAGAAAAACCTAATGAATGAAATTAGGTTGCTTAATATGCACTATGTCAATCTAGAAACATGTTGAGCTACGATCTGCAGCAGAGCCGTATTTCCTTTTTTTCTGCCCCATATAAACCTTGTGAGATAATGTGAGCTCTAAAAGTAACGCTGGCACTCCCTCAGTGAAACTAGTGTGTCTTCAGAGCACTCAGACCCACTCCTTTCATTGTGTTATCGATTGAAAGGTAAAAGCACACACCCAAGGGGCAGAGAAAGTCCACACACACAGCTAAAGTTACACACTTGTGTGTGTGTTTGGGAAGGAGAGGGAGGGATAGAGTGTTGCACGGCCCACCGGTAACAGGAACCCTTAGGCAGCACTGCTGCCAACTGAGGACCGGAGGAAAAGGGTAGCACACATAAAAGTAACCTTTCATGCATTCGGTTGTGCGTTGATGTAACTTTAATAACATTTGACATAACTATGAAAAAAAAAAAAGATTTTTACCTTCCCCACCAACAGGCTCAAACATCCCAAATTGTTCCAGGACTTTGATGAAGAGACCCATGACCACCAGCACAGCGATCATCTCCAAGCCATCCAAGCTCAACATCCTGGGGGACCGCAGTATGTCATCGCCCAGAACCGTACCACCAAGCCAAGTCGGGCTGCCCTGATCCTTGCCAGCAACGCAGCCACGCCCAATCTGAACACTTTGTCCAAGTTTAGGAAAGTTGTCCTCGGCTCTCCTCCGTAGCTTTTTATCAGCTTCAATCCAGTCGCAAGTTTTCAGAGGTAAAAGGGGTGAATAAGTTGTTAAAACTTCAAATTAATGCTGCAGACAGCTTGGCTTGAATCGGTTGATATTCCTCTGCTATCTCACAAAATCTGTCCTCAGTCAACCTCCTTTATTCGCCATTGGTTGCCATTAATGCTGAAGCTTCAAGCAAGTGACACAGACATCCAAAGTGTCAAAACACCTGGGCTCCAGTTTTAACTTTTTTTTTTCTCTTCTGTCTTGTCTGGGTTTTTTATTTTCTTCTAGGCCCTCCTCCAGGGATGGAATCTGGGGCTATGCTGCGCCTGTTAGTCCTTTTGGCAGTGGTTGTCAGGAAGTGAATGTTGTGAGGGGAAAAGAGAGTGAGTGAGAGAGAGCCAGCAGATAAAAAGAGGGGAGAGAGGATGAGTTGGAGATGGCATAGAAAATGAGAGGGAGGGAGGAAAAACTATCTGCGGCAGAGAGTGGGCAAGAAGCATGCACACGCACAAACAATGACACAGAGATTGTTGGTGGGGGGGGGACGTTAAGAAATGTCTTCTCTTTCCAGTAGTATTTGATTGATTTGCACAGTGGGGTTACCTTGGAAACGGAAAGTGAGTGTGGAATATATTGGCAAGACAATATGCAATAATGTTCATCCAAATTCAAATATCACCTAGCAAGCATCTTTTGACTGCGTCACAACTGTGGCATCTGTTCTGCAACACACAAATGCCTACAGGTTGATATCATGTTCCATTAACTTTTAAACATCTTTCTGTGAAAGTTTTGTATGCAACAATTTTTTTTACAGGCAATGTTCAATTTGAGAAATCAACACCAAAGATTAAAGCAAATGGAGCATAAATCTTTATGCGTCACTCCCAGACTGTGAAATCTGTTTGAAATGTGTAATTAACTTACGTTGACCTAACGTTGTTAGGCCTCAAGAGAACATTTAATGCAAAATGAGGAAGAAACACTAGAAAGAAAATTAATGTGCAACTCGCCCCCATGTGAAAGCATAGCCCTTACACATTTTGAGAAATGCCTGCAAGGTGGGTGGAGCCTTGAGACACGAAGGGGTGTGGCAAAGTGTGGACTGGAGGGGAAAATTGGGGTTGTGGTCAGGAGGAGGGAAGCACTGTTGTATACTTATACATTTTCTTGCTATATTAAGTAACATTCCAGACACAAAACAATCCCACAGAAACCTAAAAATAAAACCCTAAATAACCTATTTAGACAGTTTATTGACAAAAAATATATAATTTAGGGGTTTTATTTAAACTTTAAAGAGCTTTGGTTGATCCTACAGAAATCAAAGCTGCTTCATCGTATACTAACGTACTAAAATTGTAAGACTTTATTAGCTTATATAGTAAATTATCTGTTCAAAGCAGCATATTTACAAGTTCAGTGAACTCTGCTTGACAACTCTAAATGTAATGAAACTGTTTCTCTAACCAAGGAACTTAAATTGAGCACTGCTCATTCTAATGAGAAAAAGTATAGTTTTTCCTTTGGGGACAACAGCTGCTGCAAACAGAGTCTTTAGGAAAACTTTGTCTCGTTTATGGGAGAAAGAAGCCATTATTTCCACATGATGTTCTCTGTTAGGATGCAATTCTCTCTGTGGGATATGAATACTGATCAATTACAAGCTCCTCTACACAAACTAAAGACTCATTTGTTGATCTGAAACCAGAACTTATGTAGAATTAAGCCCAACTCCAGCTGGAATGCACCGCCGTGGGGATCATACTCCGGTTTCTTCAACATCTGTCTAAGATAGTGGGAAATATGCAAAGAGCAGCAATGGATTTAGGCAGAACTATAAGATGAAACTTTAAGACACTAAGCAGCAAGTTGTAATTTTGTTCTAACCATTAGTGAAATGACAGTATAAGGGCATCTGAAAGGCAAATTTTAGAGATGCACAACCTGAAAAAAAAAAGCCTGAAACAAACTGTTTCTTGTTTCCATATTTTAAAATGCATATGGACAAATAGAACCATTAAACCTTTCTCACTATAACAGAATTATCATTTGGATATATGAATGATGAAGTAGCATACACAACTGTTTTAATTTAAAAAAAATATATATATATATATTATTTCCTTCACACTCTATAGGTTATGAGTCAAATGCATGTGTACTTCCTTATTGGCCACACTAAAAGGTTTAGCGGAAAACGCTCTTATTTCCAGACTGACTAATAGATCCTGCAATGCAGAAAGGGTAGGTGAGATTTGTGAAAACAAAATTAAACGAGCAGATTTCATACTTGTTTTTCAAACGACAAATCTCCATTTGTTATACTTTTTGCCAAAGATTATGATAATACTCATTTCTGCAAAAAACCTTAGTCTCAATCAAAATCTTGTTTTCCAGATTAAAAACAACTGAGGTCAAAGGGACACAGACACAACACAGTTCACTGTAAAGTGAAGACAATTCCTGCCAGTGGTAACCGTTTAGGGGACAGTGTAGCTGAAGGGAAGCATAGGTTTTCGAAAGGAATTTTGCGTTTTGTAGTAGCTGTCACCTTTTAACTAAGTATTACCAACTTTAAATTAAGATCATATTAATAAAAGAAATAAATATAAACTACTCGCTGCTGGAAGCTTGACTTTAGAATTTTTAAGAAACCACCTTTTAGAGATCATTTGTATGATTTCAATGATTCTGCAGCTCCTCCGGAGTTAAACGAAAGTTAAATGTGTTTCTAGGTGAAACCATGACAACACAGCACATCATCAGAACTGGTAGACTTTCAGGATTTTGTACAACCTGACTCCATTAAGACCAGTTGTCCACTTTTATAATTAATGTGCACATGTCGGGCCTGTCTGCTTAGGTGGACTGCCATGTTTTGGCTGGTTTGCAGTTTTACCATACTTGTAAAGGACAAACAGACATGCACACTCATTCCAGTTTAGTGAAACTGTAGAATAATAAGTTATGTGATTATTTTTTACATAAAGCACCCTACCACTGTCAGTCAGTCAGATTGTAGTGTTGCATGGACAAATACATATCAATAGGAATCCATGCAAGCTGAAGCCATCAACCACCATCTGATGTTTCCTGCTAGCATGGCTTCATGTGAGGGTATCTTCTTGTGCAGCACAAATAACAGAATGAGACAAATATGTGTTCCTTCTGAGTCTCACTGTCTCAGTGTGTTTCGCTTTCAATGTTTTTTGAGAGAAGAATTGTGGTAGTAAGTAGCAACTTCGCTAACAGGCTGCGTATCAATTCAGATCCCTGGAGGATTTTCTTTCTTGAGATTCCTTTGGCTTATTTAAGATATGGTGATTCAAGACTGTACCTCATTATAGCATTGCAATGTCTAATAAACAGAAGAGTACCGTGTGGGTCATCCTAATGTCTACCGAAAGTTGCACAAATATAAACACAAGTCAGACAAGGTGACAGAAAAACTACTTCTGTGTGAACTCAATATCCTCATACTCAGCGCAAAGGTAACCAGACACCATGAAGTTTATCTCTTCACTCTATAACCATAATGTATACGGGCTGTGCTAACGCAGAGCTAAGATTGCAGAAACAATAAATGTACACACAGTGATACCAAAGCACACACTCACAACAGAGACAGTGACAGCAGAATGTGAAATCTGAGCCTAACCTGTTGGTTAGAAATGATTTTCCTTCCTATTTACGTACTGAAGATTTTTCATTTGATTGGAGAGATGCAAAGGTGGAGTGAAACAGAGGGAAAGGGCATTTCATTGCCAAAGAAATGGAAAAAGTCAGACAGAACATGAAAAAACAAAGGAAGGACATGTTCAAGAGTTGCTAAGATCACATTCCTCTGTTTTCAGGGGAAAAAGACATCTATTCTTTATTAACCACCAGCATCTGTCCCCTCCTGGAGGCTTTTTCACCTCATTCAGGCTGTCACCACGGAAAATTGGATCTGCAGATGTGTCCTCTACTGCTGCACACATCACACTTTCTCCTCCACCTTTCAGCAAAACTGCAAGAAGGAGATGTATTTTCAGAAGTCTGACAAGTGATTACAAGGAGGAGGTGCTGTTTGTGTTGCCTGATTAGAGGAGTGGAAACTGTTGCTGTGGGATCTATTTGTTTACATAAATACAACATTGATGCAGCTCTGCAACTACTTGCAGTTCTTGTTAAGAGGTGCATCAGCTTTGATTTACCACTCTACATTCATCCTTTACAGAAAGATCAGCGGTGTGCAAAGAAACTAAAACAGCCCTTTGTTATACAGGGCACACACTAAAAAGAGTTGGGAGAAAATTTAACAAAAAGGAGTCTAAAAATATATACACTCAATAAAAACCCAATTGGCTCTTTCAATAGACAAACTTGTCTAATTACAAGTTTATTGTCTATAAAGACAAAAAGCTTGTACCAGAGCTAAATTGTCTGAAAGGTAAGAGCCAGTTACCATCAATGAAATATGCTAAGGTTTTCAGGACTTGCAATTTGAAAACAACAAAAATTTTCCATCGCATTCCTGCAATACTTTAACGTTTCTTTAAAGTGATGCAAGTGAAAGTCCTGGAAGGATCCTAGTTTTCACTAGTTGAGTGAAGAATTAAGTTATTCAAAGCTGTCCCTCACCCATCTGTTGCTGACCACAGAATGTTACCTGAAGTTAAAACAGGTCCAAAAATACACATATACACATTTGGGTATTGAAACTACAGAATAATATTCCATCATTCAATCTAAGTAAACGCTGTTATATAGAGTTTGGAGGTAGTTTCTAAAACTTCATGTACACACATGCATACATATATCTGTACACTGCCTGGCCAAAACAAAAAAATAAATTGCCACATGCATGCAGGTATGAGGTTCCTGTTGGATAGTTATTCCATGGACAATTGTCTTCTAGCTGGTACAAGTTTGTTTTTTGTTTTTTTAACCCCAGCTGATGCAATGAGCTTCTCATTTCCTAAACAACCATGAGGAAAAGACATTCTGCATTTGTGGGAAAGTGTGAGTTTTTTTGTGTAGACCTACATGAGTTCATCTCAGGTTAAAAAGAGCTTTTCTGTCATCAATTTTTATTATAAAAACCATATGTTTTAAAACCATATGCTTTTAAAACTTTTTAAAGCACCACATCTGTTACTTTTCCAATACACCCTTTAAAATGTGTGGAGCTCAGTTTTAAGAAAGAAATCTGTACACTTCCTTTCCTTTCCAGGCTCCTTATTGATTTTTCCAAATTTATTCTGCTGCTAAATATACTTCAAGATGCTCTGAGATGGGAGCTCTGGGGGTAAACAGATCAATTGATAAGAGCTGAACTGTAGAGGTTGTCGTTCACATTTGTGCTGGTGGGTTTAAGGGTTTTATGGCGCTACAGCAAATGGCTGTATTGATGTGTCAGTGCTTACATGTACTGTTAGTGTGTGTCAAGCTTAAGGCCTCGGGGAAATGTTTTGAATCAGTAGGTTGGCAAATAGGAAGATTATGTTAGGTGGGTGGATTTTAACTTGAAGCAGTAACTAAGAATTTACTACAGAAAAATAAAACAACAGGCATGCCATGTAAAATAAATTGATATCTTCACCACTAAAGGTTAAAATTAAACAGATGATGTGTTAATGTTGACTCTTGCTCTATTAGAGCCTTAAATGTAAACCCTCTTTCCCCAGATTATTCTAACTTAATGTCATCAGTGTTAATTTTTGCTTCAGTAATGCTTCACTGAAAACAAGAATAGAGTCTGAAAAACAAAGAACTGCCGTGATCAAAAAGGTACATTTTAATTATTCTGCCATCACACAGCTTAATAAAATGTTTCCTATCAATCTACAGTAATAATATTCTCTTTAGCCAAAGGCGACATCTCACTGTGATCACTCTCACACAACATCAATAAAACATGGTACAATACGATTGAAGAGGTGATTCAAATGAAACTAAAGGTTACTGAGGTGGACAAGGACATCTAGTGGACATGTAGAGCAAAGATCAGACACTGTGAAGCACATAAAGATACCACAGCACCTTTATGTTCTTAGTTAGGGTTATAACTAAGAACAAGTAATGCTTACGATTTATCAATATATTTATATTTATTCATACCATTCAGTCTTGGCATCAACCAATTGAACAAAGCTTTTAACAGTTACAATTTTCTTTCCTCCCTGCTTAGTGTTTTGTGTAAAACACAGAGCGGTGCAAAAGTATTTACACCCTCTGACTTTCTTCTTATTTTGTCACATCACAATCACAAACATCAAAGTACTTTATCTGAATTATATGTGATATATAGGCCCACACGAAGCAGAGGAATATTGAAGAAAAAGGTTACACAACTTCAAAAATCATTCCCAAATGAAAAACTGAAATGCTTAGCCCCTTCCAGTATTATAATCCGAAACAAAATGCAGTACTACATAATCCAGAGTCTCTATATAAGTGCAGCTGTTTTCAAAGATTTATGAGACAACATTAATAAATAAGCACTATAAAGACAGATCAGTGAGAGCATTGTGGAGAGATTTAAAACAGGGCTCGATTATTAACAATGTCTCAACTTCTCCACATCTGTTTTCTATCGTCAGAAAACAGAAAGAGTGTGGCACAACTGCTAAACTACCGATATATGACTAGGCTTTCATCTACTAGCAATAAGAGAATCAACTGGAGAAGTCACTTGGAGGCCCAGGATGAATCTGGAGAAGGTGCAGCGATCATAGGTCAAAGAAATTGTCAATAGGACAATTTGTGAACTCTGTAAAACTGTCCTTCATGAAAGAGTTGGAAGAAGAAAGCTATTGTTAACAGAAAGATGAAAAAAAAAAAGTCTCATTTGTCACAGGTTTAGTAGGAGGCACAGCAAACAAGTGAAAGAAATGCCTCTGGTTAAAGGCCCTAGCTATTGTGCAAAACACTTTATGAGGCAAAAACGTAACTCAGAAATCATACCAACCCAGCAACAAAGCATGGTGGCAGCAGCCTTATACTATGAAAGTTTTATCCTTTTAGCAGGGACAAGGAACCATTTATGTCCTGGAGAGATAATAAGGAGGGTCAACTACAGGACAATCAAGGACAGAAGCCTGTTGGAGGCGGCAAAAGATTTAGGATGAGGGCAAAAGTTCAACTTCCAGCAGCTTAAACAACCCTGAGCACAAACTTGAACATTAATGTTCACAAACACAGTCCATCCAGTGTGACAACTAAAATTGATTCTACTTCTAAAGTATTGACAGATAAGATTTATCCAACTTACTTTTAATTTACTTATTGTGGGTCTTTTACATAAGATAACAATAAGACACATTGCAGCTTGTTATTGTAATGCATGAAAGGACTGTAAATAAGTTACTCCAGAGATCTGACATAGAAGTTCCATAAAGATTTCTTAAAATTACTACAACATATTTCACAACGTGGGAATTTTTAAAGTCTCTGGGCATCTAATTTGCTCCATTAACCCTCTAATTTACAATAAAAGCGCTTCTCACCTTTCTTCATGACCAGCCAGAAAGACAGTGGAAAAATCAACATAAAAATAAGGACGTAAAGCCTCCACTGCCCTCCTCAGGGCTGCCTAGAACAAACAGCAACAGAAAAGCTCTCATCTAAAAAATGGTCGCTGGGCATCAACATGACTTTCAGTTGTTTGACATGTTGGTTCAGGTAATCAGCAGTGCTGTCATCCTTCACCTCCTGTTGGCATCATGACATACTCTGCATATGGATTTTTTCCCCACGTATTATGCAAACACATGCATTCATGCATGGACTCCTTTGATGAGGTACACTTTGTTTTTCATTCACAACGTTATGGAAGAAGTGGGTGAAAAAGTAACCAATCAGCCAGCCAATATATAGCCTTTCATTCATATCTTGAATGAAAGACACGCTGCTGTTGGATCTACAGCAGTGTGTCTGGCTCGTTGTTGCGTTAGTTACGGCTCATGGCAGCACACAAAGCATCAGGATACACCGTGGGCTGGTGCAAGCAGCAGAGCATGTAAACACTGAGCTCTGCAACAGGAACTGGAAACACAGCTACTAAAAATGTTGGGAGGAAGCTACAAAAACTCACCCTGGCATGTACTCTAGGTTGGAAATGAACAATGTTTTATTTATTTCATGAATCAAATGCAGAATGAGTGAACTTTGAATCTTACAGTGCAAGAGAGCAGGTGCCCACTGGGTGAGAAGAAAGAGAATGGGAAAGAAGGTGATAAGGGGGAGTAAGACAGACTAGGAGGTGGTGGGAGAGAAAAGAGAATTACAAAATAATAAAGAAGTGATTTGGACAGGTAAAAAATGGTTAGACTGCCTTGGATTGTGGGAAGAATGTCATAACAGAACTGTAAATTAAAAATATACAAAGTAGTCAAATGACCCTCATGCAGCTTTAATCAACCTCCAGTAGAGGTCAGTGTAGGTTAAAGCAAGTATACAGTCACATGTACTGCGTTATCGTACTTGCAAACACATAGACATACAGAGAGACACATTAAAGATTTATTTGAGAATTCCTTCAAATATGATTTACTTATTAACTAAGGTGTTAAAAGTATGCAGAAGTTTTGAAAAAGATCTATATCTCTGTCATTTCACTAGAAAATGTAGAAAAGCCGTGTGTTGGAAAGACAATAATTGAGAATCTACGAGTTTATTGGTTTTAAATAATTAGTGTTTAAGACTTAAAGCATAATGTTTATCCTAATTTATAATGAAGACAAAATACAGGCTCCCAATTACTCCATGAAGAACCCCTTCAGTCTCCTCACACCAATCAATTTAAGGACACGGTGCCAGACATCTAGTCCATGCAGTAGCATCCAATTGAATGGCCAAGTGAAGAACAGGGCAATGACAACATGGACGTCGGACATGACGTGGTGCTGAATCAGCAGCAAATCAAAAAGTATAAAGTGATCCAACCAATAGCAGAGGACAAATCAACCTTTGATACACATGCTGCAAAGACACAGAGGGAAGCACAACTTTGATAAAAATGCATTGGAAGGAAGAAGAATTTCACCCATTCACAGAATTCATTTATTACGCTGAAGAAGTTGTGCACACCAGAAAGAAAGATTTAATCACTAACAGTGGAGGGAGTGGATGAGAAGAGCGAAGAAGAGGACAAGATTCGGTCAATTGGTGTATTGTGATTAAACCTGTCAGCTGTCACCAAAGACAACAAGAACACCTGAAATCAGCAGAGGCAGGCTGATTGCATCGCCATGGACACAACATACAGCATCAATCCTCTAGCCATGGAGGCACACAACTACAAAATCCTAACATGTTCCCATGTTATAGAGACAACATGAACTTCTATTCTTTCTCATGGTTAACTTATTGATCCATGTATGAATATATATATATATGTATGAATATATATATATATATATAGGCCTGTCACGATAGCAAATTTTGCTGAACGATTAATTGTCTCAAAAAACTATTGCGATAGACGATAGTATTGTTTGAAGACCTTTTTACACTGATTTAATGGAAATGACGTAATAATGCATGCGATTTCCTGCCAAAGATAGATGCACTTTATTTTAAAAAGAACACCCAACACTGGAACTGATA
This sequence comes from Gambusia affinis, assembly GCF_019740435.1. Classification (NCBI taxonomy): domain Eukaryota; kingdom Metazoa; phylum Chordata; class Actinopteri; order Cyprinodontiformes; family Poeciliidae; genus Gambusia; species Gambusia affinis. The sequence goes on from NC_057880.1 coordinate 14,924,536, forward strand.
AACAAAATAAACAAAACAACCAAAAATAAAAATAAAATTGATTCTCAGTCTCCATTAGCAAACATGTACTTGAATAAAAAATAAATAACATAAAGCCAAAGTGTAAATAAATACTGCATTCAGCCAAAAGAGTTCAGATTATAAAGTCTGTTTACCATATTGCCCTTCAGTAATCCTTAGATTTAAATAGAGAAGATGGGCACATCGACTACCTGATGCAATAGTTCACACTGCACGTTAGTTCACACCTACATTTTCCCCTTATGACAATCTTAGAACTTTTATCGTACTAAGATTGTCTCTTGTGATCATCCTGTAGTGTGTGGTGTGTTACGCTAGATCGTTGTGGCCCCTCCAATCTAAATCAGGGGTTTTCCCCACTGGGATCGTTACCGCAGCCTGTTGAATGTGACAGGTAGCCAATCAGAAAGCCGGATTCTGCTCCGCGCTTTCTGAGGGGAAATTACCGAGGGGAATCCCAAACAGCTGACACGGCGCAACCCGAAGTCCAGCGGACATTGGAGATGATATGTGGAAACAACATTAATGGTTATAAAACATTTTGTACAAAGAATATAGAAATGACGAGGGGAGGAGTTGGAGCGAAATCGCTACGCAGTTGATGAACCCATTACCTTTTCAGCTGTTCTTCGTTAACGTGACATAAATCGGTTCTAATGATTTTCATTCAGTCAGGACGTTACGCTGACACTAGAGCCACATGCGTTGCAGATAGATTGTAGTAAAGCATTGATTAATGCCTGATTTTAAAATTAGTTAGCTGGACTTGTAGCCAGCCATTGGAACCGTTATACCTAGGATTTCTGTCGGCTAATGTGTGGTCTCAGATTTTGAAAATGGGCCGACAATCGACCGACAGCACTAAGATGGTGTAGTGTGCGCTGGGCATTACACTAAGGAAATGAGGAAGGGAGGGTCAGTGGCGAGCACCGGAGTTTAGCCTTTTTCATTTAGTGTCATCAACAGAAAGAGAAAAAGGCTGGAAGAGACGATAACGGCGATAATTAAAATGACGTAGATAGTTTTAATTTATCGTACGATTAATCGATTTCTCGTTTATCGCGACAGGCCTATATATATATATTCAAGTTTCAGCACTTCAATGGCCTGATATTACATGCACTGAGAACATGACAAACTCCATTATCATGGCTGTGCAGGCTTCGCTGCTCATTAGTATTCTGCAGAGACACAAACAAAACAAGCTCACACTGTGGGGTTATCTTTTAAAGGAGTTCACGCCCAAATAATAAATATTAAAATCCTCTTCAAAGCTAGCCCTCTGTTGTAAAAGAAAGATAATAAAGATGCTACTTTTTTTAGAATATTTTACTTTTTCAACCTTATCTGAACAAACAGGAATTCTCAGCGTCACTTTTCTAGTTTTCTTATTTTATGGCTAGCTTTATGTTACCTGCTGTCTGCAAATTAAAAATACATTTTCACCTGATTTGTAGCTGCAGTGACTCTTTCTTCATACCCTTAAAGGAATCAGATAAAGAGAGTAAATATGCAGTGTATTATTACTTAATGGAAGTAGAAGCTGCTCAATTGATGCCAACTTAAAAAAAATGAAAAACTGTAGAAAACCTATTCTGGGTGCAAACCACAGATGTATTTTAGCTGCTCATTCAGGGTGCCACCGCAGAGAATTAGGCCAGTGAGAGCTGGTTGCTTCCCTCTGTTACTATTTTGTACTTCTAAAGCTTTGGTTTTTCCATACCTCACCTTTGGTTTGTTTAATAAACTAGCGAAAGAAAAACTTGACCCCAAGATGACATCAACACCTAGCAATAAGGCTGAATATCAAATGACAAAGTTTCTTCATTTTATCCTTTTGGGTTTTGAATCATTTTGGAGGTTTTTTTCTCATCTTTATTTCTCTAAAGGCAGTTGTGTTACCTTTGATTGTACAAAAAGTGCTCTACGCAAAACTCTGGTTGATTGGTTCATCTTTAGTATTCAGTAGAAAAATCAATGTGTAAAGACAATATCAATACGCAAAATAAAACCAAGTACTCTAAAAGCTCATCAGGGAGTGGATTCAATTTTCTGATGCAGCTCACACTTAATAGTAAAAAGTGAATGAGAAGAAAGGGAAGCAGCACATGACTGATTATGATTAACTTTACAGGTAAGTCATCCAGACTTTTGTGGATATTAATTTATTTATGTGAGTGGGATTCTTATTAGATTGGAGAAAATAATTATGAAACACATCTACACATAAAGTGCTACAGTATCAGATCCTCCAGGGAAAAAAAAGGTTTTTAAAAGGAGACCTCCACTAAAAATCCTCAAAAGAATGGCAGGAGAGCAAATGTTTCCTGTGATTCCTGAAAATCTACTGCTGACAGGACACAGATGGACAATCACACCTGAAAAAACTGCTTTTAAGTGTGATGTCCTCTTTTTTTTTTTTTTTTTCTTTCGCCCCCTCAGAAAAGCAAGGCAGGGACACAGGTCATGACGTGTTACACAGAGTGTAGAGGGCCTTACAGTTATAAATAACCCTGAGAGGAATCAAATTTGGAGAACCGGAGGTGGGAACTGATGAGATCACGCATACCCATACGCGTGTGCGTGTTTGTGTGTGTACTGGCACATGAAGGCACACAAAAGGCTTGGATCTGTGGAAATGGAGATGGAATCAAACTGACATCATGCAGACTGGCAGACAGACAAGCAGACAAAACAGTGGGACAGCAGGAGAAAAGAGAGCAGGAACAGGCTGAGCGCAGCAGCACGACTGAGAGGAGGGTGTGAAGCAACACCGAGGTGCCTGCCTGGAAAAGGAAGCGGGGAGGAGCAGACAGTGAGGAAGGGAGAAGGAGGATGGTAACAAGGATGGTGTTGGAATAAATGAGAATGAAAGCAGAATAAAATAAAGCAAAGATGCAATGATTTACTTTTTTTTGTGATAAATAAAAATGTAAAGTTTTGATGTACATCAAATATTTATTTGCCCAGGCAGGCTTTCCAGGGGATTGTAGCCTTTGGAACAAAAATGTGAGATCAACAGATTTTTCATGTGGATATAGTTTGCTTTCCATATGAACATGATTTAAATGTGTTTGTCTATCATTAAAATCAGAAAGGACAAATAAGCTGCGAGAAATGATTTATGTTAAAAATTGGAAAGAAAAGGTCACTGCTGTTTTCTGTCATCTCCGTGTCAAAACATTTACAGTCACATTTAATGAATTAGAATATTAGTTCCAAAGAGGCTTATTTGTCAGATAAAATATTGCTTTTAAAATCAACAACCTTTAAGTAGGTATTAAACATATTTTTTAATTAGACCATCTGCATTAGCAATATTTGTATTGGTCTGATAGGATATTTTAATCTTAAACGCCATGTTTTCATTAACTGTAAGAAATAAATCACCATTATCATCAGCTTTAAAACATCAGCCTGTGTGGAATTAATCTATATGTATTTTCCTTATAAGCTGAGTTACTGAAATATATAAACTTTTCATTAATATTCTAAATTTTTGAATGTATGTGTACATTTCTACTGTCTTTCAGTTTATTATTAGTTAGACATGTGCATAATTAGACGGCTATTCTATTATCTATTCATGCAAAGGAATTCTCCTAAAGCAGAGGTTTTTCTTTCATTTCTCATCTACATCACAAGGAAACAGTAGAATAACTTATGGTAAGTCTTTATAGATTAATACTCTGATGCTGTTCTACAGACAAAGCAGATTTGAACTTCTTGAAGGTTTAATAGATAGGAAAGTAACACAACCTTCAATTCAAAAAGAAAATAAATTTTTCAACTTCTGGGAGAAGTTTAATATAGAGTTGGTGCTCTGTAAGATACTCAAAAGTTGGAAGTTTGCTTTATAACCCTATTAAATGTTAAATTCAACATCTGAAAATGGAACAGGGATGTCACAACTGCATCCTAAATTAACAGAGCAGGCAGAGGAAGCAGCGATCAGAAAAGCAGCAGAACATCATCACCACCAAATGTGTTTCAAAGCAGATTGGGTTAAATCTGAGAGAGGGGGTCAAGTTTAATTGGCTGGTCTCAGACCCTGAAAGCAATTAAGGATAACTGGACATTATCTGTAGAAAAGTATTTTAAAATGATTCAAACTTGCAGCATAATGGTAACATGACTGAGAAACTATAGAAACTCTTCGACCTACACTTAAGGCTACAGCATCGTCTACCCCAAAGCAGCAGATATGAAGATTATTCTTTGCACCTTTACAAATTAAAGTTCCCAGTTAATCTGTTATTTCATACATGTAGAAACAGTTTAATCAAATTTCTTAAAATTCAGTTTAATCTGATCAGGTATGTTTGTCTTTTTCTGTCCCGTTTCCCCGACTACAGGACTCATTCAAAGCTGTGACACACAGGCACGAGTTTTACACATGATCAGACAGAAAGAAAAAAAAAATCCAGCCCACAATCATAAGTATATAAGTGTTTCAGCTGAACATGGCTGACTGACATCAAACTGATGCAGAGTGGAATAAGTGACAGACAGCTGCTGCTTGGGAAAATGATAGGCAAGTGAGATATTCACAGGAAGTGGAAAAGTGACATCAGTCTGACACCAAATGGCTGCGAGAGTTGCGGTGGTAATGGAGTCTTTCTGTAAGACAGATATTTATCTATTTATTTAATTATTATTCTTGTAAAAAATATTCAGTTTTTCTTGATAAGAATCATTGTTTTTCCTATGTTTTACATGTTGCACAACCACAGTATGCTCTTGTTACTTAGTTCTGTTGCTTCGCTCAGCTTCTCCCTGGTTTCACTTCATTCTGCTCAACTTCACACATTACTCACACTCATATTGTCATGATCCACCCTATTCTGTCTTCCTTTATTTCCACATATCCTGACTCTCTCTTGATGTCTCTCTGATGCTGACTAGAGGTCAGCAAACTGTTTCTCAAGGTTGTTCCTGCCCAGGATCTGCCCTCCTCACACCAGGGTGGCCAACAGGATGTGACAGCTCAGTCCCAGCGGGAACTCGACAGACTTTTAATGCCTCTAATCACCAACATCCCAGGTGGATTGAACCAATGGGCACCCTTTGTATTTGTCCACTGCGGTCCATTATTAACAGTCAAAGACACGGATTGACAGACCGGAAAAAGCACTTAGTTTTTGGTTTTCATGGTTTTTATTCTTGCTTTAGTGAAATCCTAAAGATAAAACGTTTTCAAGTTGAAAAGTCCAGCTTTAAAAAGCTTTTCAGTTGATGTTTCTGACTTAAAAAATGTGCCAGAAATCTAAGAGATATCACAATGTTTTTAATTTATAAGCACTCCTGTGCTGACACTAGCACATAAACTAAGCCATAAACGGGGTGAAAGAAAGACGAATCAAAAGTGTTGCAAGAAACAACTGAACAACTGAATGAATCAGAAAATGGATCAATTCACCCTGGTGGTGGAGCTCCTGCAGGTATTTAACATGCCGAGTTTAAGGAATCTTCAGTAGTGTAGAGAGAACGTCTGCATGGTATTGCAAGAGATTAGGAAATTCTGAGGTCATTGCTACATTTGTGGTCATTGGAGAACTTTGTAACAATGGTTTTGTAGCATATTTGTGGTATAATGTCTTACAAGTTGTGATGTTAATTCTGCAGCGTTTTAAATATTCAAAACATCTAAGGCTGCTTCAAGTGTGACTAGCACCAAAATCATATTAGTTTGCCTAAAACTCTCTCACTGCTGACCTCATTCGGTCAAACGTTGCCTATGCAATTGAATTCTCCCATGAAATAGTGTAAATCAAGGTTTTTATCATCCTTGATGACAATTTCTGAACTTGCCAGTCAGGAGTGTTAAAGTTTCTTAATTCCAATTTCCACCATAACAAACCTTTACAGAAAGATCAAAACTTTTGCTGTTTGTGTCAAGGCCTTCAGTCAGTTTGGTCTGGAATGCAAACTGCCATGCCATGATTTGCTAGGAAAACTCACAATCACACAATAATAATTAATACAGAATCCCTCACATCCTCTTCAAGTCTCACTGAAGAAATAGCCAAAAGAATTTCACTTTACCATCAGACACAAAATTAGAAGTCATTATATGTGACAGATAATAAACAAATATATAATAATAATGCTTTGCATTTTTTATGCAACTGTATAATAATTGTATATTCATTGGCATATTTATGTAGGCATTTATCAGTCCTCCTATCCAACCTTCTCTTTCAGTAACCCACAGGGTGGATTCTGCACATAAAACAATGCCTGAAAGCTGTAATATTGTAAATGTTAAAAATATACTTATATGATTTTTTTTTTTTCTTTTTACATAACAGACTATTAAAAGGCTTTGACAGCTCTACTTTCAGGTGCTCCTCCTGCCATCTGCAAATCAGCATGCAATCAGACCTTAAGCTGCAAGAAAGAGGCATACACACATTGTTCGAACAACAGTGGGAGTGTAACTGAAAGATTCCTGTGGTGTTCAATAGCTTCAGTTAGCTTAGATACATCCATTGCTCTGAAAAACTATAGTTAGCTGCAGATTTATCCACCTGCCAGAGAGGCTTGTCAATGAAAGGGTGGAAGATACACTTCCCTTGAGTAAGTTAGCCTTTAATGACGAAGGGGCTGGCTGGAGAAAGATGATTAGAAAATTAATTATTTATCAAAATGCTACTAAAAATTTCCCCCTGAAAACTGAAAAATTGGAAAGGAGTCATTAAGGTTTAAACTGAATATTCTGAACTTTGAATCCAGAGCTTTTTATGAAGACAGGCTTGTGTGGAAACGAGCATGTTCATTCTGACACAATACGCTACAATGTTTGAACATTTTCAGCTAATGTCTCTTTTTCACACCAGGCCTGCTGATCACTCAAAATATACATATAGCAATGCTTCAGAAATCACAATAATCCACTGATGATTCATCACACTGTAATCTTTGCTGTCTTTGTTGTATTATATTGCTTTAAAAAAAGATGACCTGATATCTTTATGGCATTTGTTGAGTTTTTCCTTCTTCACAAGTCTCTTAGAAGTGTCTTAAAAGTTCCTGTTAAAGCTAAACTGACATTTGACAACGAACGTTGTCAACGCTTGATTATACTGATCTCTTATCAAAAATCTTAAAATCAAAGTCACATTATAAACTGTTTCTAAAACCTTTGAAACTGTTTGTGATTATTGTGATGTCACAAACAAAAGGAGAAGATGGCAGGAAGTGAGTAATGCACGGAGATGCTACAAGAACTTAGAAAACAAGATTTTCAGTATGGATGCAGATCATACAGGACAATTGAGGGGGAGGTATATGGTGCCTTGCAAAAATAATAATACTCCTTTAACCTTTATACATTGCCTTATGTTATAACATCAAAATGTAATGCGTTTTATTAGTATTTTAAACTATCCTCTTAAAATGTCCTACCAGGTTCTTGTAACATAAAAAGGAACAATAGAACAAATAAGCAAGAAAAAAAAAATCACCTTCAATGTGACATTAATATTTGTAATAACCTGTACAAGCAAACTGAAACCTGTGAGAAAATTAATTTAAAAACTGTTCAGTTTCAGTTTGATTTTTACTAGATAAAAAAATATTTTTATTTGTTTTGATTTAGACTTTACACATAATTATTTTTTTCACTGCAAAGTGGGAGAGTGCAAACATTATACTTATTCCCATTAAAACAATAATAGCTTTAATACTGAAATTTATATCACTAACACAACTGATGTGAACAATATTAGTAAATACTTTTTGGCATAAATTATTTCTAAGTGATATTGTATTTCAGCACCATGGACAGAGACACAAACACTGTATTTACAATCAATGTTTGAGACTATATCCCTTCAATGTACACAACAAAATCTCAATGCAAACCTCATCAGCCTGAAAAGGCTCAATTACACATTTTTTTGTTGTCGTTTCACAGAGAAAACCTTCACATGACCAACTAAACCGAAACTGAACTGTGATCACACTCTGCTGCTTCACAGCTCACAGCAAGATTCACAGCTAGCACATTAGGTCCTTGCTGCTTTCGGTGACAAAGACCCATTGTGAGTTTTTACAAATGTTCTTCATTCATCAGTCAAGTTGAGATATATTCTGCTCAACCACATGTTTTTAAAGTGGCAGTACTATGTATTTTCCAGGCACATGGTGCCATTTTACAGCAGTCAAGTAACTATGTTACCATCAGTTGTTATAATAATTTTGTATATCTCAAACATAGCTCAAAAGAAATTTTACTTTACAATTTAATGCCTTGAAATCGGGCTTCTGTCTCTTTAATCGCTTTTGCTCTTTCCCACACTCCGCCTTATATGTCCTTACAACATTGCTCCTCCAGTAAATTGTACATTGAACTGAGAAGCACTTTGCATGACAAGCTCAGCAGGTGCAAAGTTCCAGCGGGTGTTAGCTAATTACTGCTGCCACTAGTCTGATGGAGCTGAATGGGCGCCCAGGTGAAGGGGTTCTCTGCAAGGCAGAAGCTCGGCTGGAAACTGCAGCTCTGTGGAGGAGTTGCATCAAAAAGGCAGCGCTCAGTTCCACCAAGAGATTAGGCACCCCTGAATGGTTCCTATGGGAGATTTAAGGATTTCCCAAACATGCATGAAAGAATTAAAGCAACAATCCAGGTGTGTTTTTGATGAGTGAAAAACATTATAAATGATATAAAGCTGTAAAAAACCTCTAATGCCCTCCTTCTTTAAATATAGTTTAGCTTTGAATGCAAGTTAAAGTAATATCACTATGAGATACAGTGGTTAGAACATGTCTGAAGGACATATCGGTTAATGTGGCGCAACCACCAATAATCATGCTACCGTCTTGAATGGTTTCGATCCTTTGCTTTTACTGCCGCCCTCTGAACGTTCAGACGGCCACTAAAAGTCAAGATGACTTTAAAACACCCTCCTTAAAGCTCTGATTTAGGTCTTCAGCATACCATCTAGCCAAATAATGTATAGCAAGACTCAAGGTCTCATTCAAATCTTATCAGCTGCTACAGAGCCATGCTTTATGTTGCAGATTTTTCTCTTCTTTTATGCAGATTGCATTGGATTATTTTTCTCTGTCCTCTCTACTTACACACACACACACGCCCACACACTCCAACTGCTACTAATAGGGGTTTATTTTTAGCACTAGTGAGGGGTGTGTATACACATGATGGATGATGGTAACGTTTCACGCATTTCTTGTCGAGGGAACAGAGGTGGGAGGGAGACAAAGGGGAAGAAGGTTGAAAGCAGTTCAAGGAGCCGGCCTGTAAGAGATGACACACGCTGAGAGTTTTCACAGCGCTGGTACGGAGGTGCGGCGCAAAAAGATAGTAGGACAGAGGGGAAGGTCATGGTGCAGCGAAGATCTAGCAGCTGAAGATCAACAGATGACTATTATTCTTTCAATAGCTTAACAGCCAGATATGAAACATATTTCTGTTACAATGCAACCCAACTCGATAAAAAGCCTAATTTATTAGCATAAATTTTCTAGTTTCTTGTTTTTCCCTCGACTTTACTCGAAAGAGGATTGGGGGATGTTCCCAAGGGAGAGAAGCCTGTAGCCACCTATAAATCATTTTGATTACGAGAAGGAGAAACTGCAGACAGCACAATGATGTAAGGGGGGTTAAAGACCTGACAAGCAGCGCAAGTGAAAGCAAAGACTTAATCAGCCTGGGACAAAGTGAAATGTGAACAGCATGGAACAGATTAGGGTAAAACAGTGCAAATGGTGCCAGGGAAAACAAAGGATAAGAAAGCAAGCAACAGATACACGCAGGGATTATCCAGCATACACAGAGAGCACAAATATCTACTAACCAACTGTCGCTTTTCCTTTAATAACCTGATCTGAAATGCCGCTGCTTGTGTGTAAAATTGGCAGCACATTTCAAAACAGAGGTGTTATTTTTAAATGCAAAGCTTCAAAGAGGGTTTTTTTTTCTACATGCTTTGACCTTCTGGAAGGAGTTTATTTTTAGGCCACCTTTTTTTTTATCCTTATTGTGAACGTGTAATGCAGGAGGTGTCAGTAGAAGACAGAAACAGATAATTCAGGTGAGAATCTTCACGTGTCTGGCGATAAAAACAAGCGAAAGCTCAGATGTGATAAAACCACATCCCTGTGCACGCTCGGCTTGTCCCCCATCTAGCTGTTCCTTATTTTGTCAATGCTTCTTTTTATCACAAGATTACAAAGAGAAAGAACTGCCACAACTTTGCTTGCACATAGTCAAACAACAATAATCTTTAATGAAGCAGAATGAAATCTGTTAAATGGATGAAAATATGTCTTCTACTTTGCTGAGAAAGTTACCAAAACACAGAGATTAAGCGCTGCTTCCTGCCGAGTTTTCATATTGCCCATTATGCACTGATATGAGAGAACACCCAGCTCAGCCGGGCACAGTGTCTCCTCCTCTCTCCCACTGTAAAGTATATAAGCTGGAATAAGTTATCCTTATGGTAATGAACAATTCCTTCATACTGTGAGTGCCATTACCACACACTGCGTTATGACTTACAACTGTGTTTGCATGCAAATACAGCAACGAATGTGGATCCAAACCAAACTCCCTGCAAGCTCTTCCAGAACAACCACTGGGAGTCTATGTTTTAGATATTTTGTTTAAAGATGAATTTTACAAAAATAACAAATTTCTAAAGTAGCATCAAGGCAAAATCGAAGGGGATATAAAGAGTTACAGCTTACAAAATTATGATTTCATTTAAAAGTAAATTTATTTCAATAATTTAATTTAAAAAGGATTTCACAGAGTGATACACAGGTGGCTATTTCTATTGCTTTAATGATTATAGCTGGGAGACAAAGTAGTTTTAAGAGTTTCTCAGAAAATAATAATACAACCAATCAAACAATACATTTTGAACTACTAAATAACATATTCGTGTGCCATACAATCTATGCACACAACTTGGTCAGAGCTCTATATTTGCATGACTTACTGCAGAAATTCAGCATGACATGGGATCAGCCTGTGGCTCAAATGAGGTGTTCAGGAAGCCCAGGTTGCCTTACAACTGCAGTATGTAACGTTTATAAAAATATGTTTTTTATTTGTTAACACTGTTGCCATATCATGACAGTATAACATGAGATGCAATCTGTGAAAAAAAATTAAGTTCCCCACCCTTCTTTCTGTGATCCCACAACCATCTGTAGAAATGCATCACTTTGTCAAAAATAACCAATCAGAGCCAAGAAGGTCTTGGAGCCATCAATCAAGCTCATATTTTTATTTATATATTTATTTTTTTTTTAAAAAAAACAATTTTGCCTTTTGAGTTAAATTACTGAATTTATCTTTTTATGTTTTACAGATACTTTGTATCTGCAAAAATCCTTTGATATGAAGACAAAGGATCTAAACTATTGCACAGAACCACAGAAATTGCATAATTTTTCTCATCTTTTAGCATCGCCTCGCATGCAAAGTGCCCTTGTGACACCAACTAGACACAAATGCAAGCAAATGGATTCCTCTCTGACTAATGGTGACAGTCCTTGAGAGTTTTCCTGTCACAAATAGGCAAAAAAGGCAGCATGTCAGATACACACATACACATATTATCTTTTTGTGTGCACACACAAATGCACATACACAAAGCACATGAAGCTCCACATCTCTATGGCAAGACTGTGGCTCAGACTATATTTTATTCATAAATGAAAGGCCTGATAACAAAATCTCTTTGGTCAGAGTCACAAGTGAGCTGCAAAGAAAATCAACTTCAAAGTATGAAGCTGAAAAATAAAAAAAACAGGATCTGAAGAAATGTGTGTGTGTTTCTGTCTACCTGAGCCAATGTGTAAATTTACACCTAAATTTACACACGTTTAAGTTCAAACTACACCTTTGTAGTTCAAAGGTGTTGAACTACAACTGCAACAGAGAGGTGAAGCTACACAATAACACAGTAATCAGGTATTTGCTAATTAAAAGCTTAAAACAGATTTACATGAGCACTGAAATCCAGTTTCATAACAGAAAACTGAGCTCTTCCAACAAATGATTCCTTCTCTAAAGAAGAACGTCATTATTTCTTCACCTTATATGTCTTCTCTGAAGTCTTTGTGAAACACTCATGTTAGAAACAGTAGATTAGATTGAAAAAAAATTGCAATGTCAAAAATAATGCAGTCCGATTGTGTTTGTTGGCTTTGATTAGCTGTGCACCACTCCTAAAACTGACAGCTTAGATGAATGGTTAAATTCATCAAGATCAATCCTGAAAATGATTGTGTTACTTTTTACAACATCTTATAGAGTCTGTTATACAGTTATTTATATATTTTAGTACAACCGATTTTTAATAAAACAGATGTATTTGCTTTTCAAGATTGTACAAGCCATATGTTGCAATAAGGATGGAAAAAAAAATCCATTATCACATTTTATATGGTGCAAAAACTTGGCTTTGTTATAAGGGTGTATACACTTTTGACTGTGTATTTACCCACTTATATTTTTGTTAGCATACATTTTCAGATTTTATCCATCACATCTTTCAACATAGGGCTGAAACATCTTCCTAATGATCACATTGCATGAGAAACTGTAATAATAATCAGAGAGGAGTTGTGACAAAGACCAAAGATCCTGCAGAAAAAAAAGACGCATCTGCTCTGGATGTTCAGACTGTTTATCTTAGATAAGAACTCAGCTAAAAGGCTAACACTGTGATAATACCCTAAGAGGTGGTATGTTTGTACATATTTGTGTTGGATGTTGCATGTTCTATAGTTGTGTATGGGGAAGGAGAAAGGAGTTAAGTTGCATTCAGAACATCCCTAATTACACTAAACAGAGCTTGTCCCACTAATATGCAACATAAACAGTGCTTTAGGGCAGATGAGGAGCAGAAAAACACACATACACATACACAGATTGGCTGGGCTGTATTACCCTGATGGAGACTAATGAATCAAACTAATTAGTAGACAAAGTGGGATGAAACAAAGGCAGGTAATTATATTTGATTGTGATCAATAATGCAAACATACACAACATTAGCTACACAAGATTTGATACCTGACCTTAATTATTTTTGTGGGGAAGAGAAATATTTGCAAGTACCAATTAAAGACAGGTGTAAAGATCCTGTGCTGGATCAGTCAGAAGATAAATGGATAATTGGAAAACCAGGGAATTTTTCGGACACGTTGGACTAACTTTATATAGTGAGGAAACGTGACAAAACCTATTACTGACAGGGGAGTTTCATAATGTCATGGGTTTTTTTGCACAGGTTAAACTTCTGTTACAATCATACACCATTTGGCTACAATGTGTATTCTGTCTCTCCAGGCTGGACTTAAATGGCACGTCCCTCAGCACTTCTGTACGACCAAAAATGCCACAGTTCTCAAATACCAAACTCTGAATGGCCTTGATGAAATCCCTATGTAGCAGAGCCATTATACAGTTCAGCCCTCCCTGGCTCCTGCTGCACTGAAGCAGACATCTCACTCTCTCTTTTTCTCTCCGTCTCCCATTGGAACAGACACGCAGGAGCCAGTAGTCATGGTAACTCCATTCTGGGTAAACTTAAGGATGCGTATGTGCATACACACTGTGTTTTTTAAATAAATACTTCATGGATGGGATTAAATGGGTTTGGTGACAGCGGTAGCTGGTTAGCTGTTTAAAGAGCGAGTAGTTTGTTTAGCAAGCATAATGACTAACTCCAGTTGCATTTGTGATAAAGTGTGTGTGTTTGTGTGTGTGAGTCTATGTGTAAAACACCCACCAGATGTCAGATGTTATTATAGCATTTTTTTCCACATACATCTTAACGAGCAACAAATGGCAAATTACCCTAAACTAAGAATCTTTCAGTTTATTTCTTCTCATTACAGGAAAACAAACATTTGTCCTTTTTATATTGAACATATTTTTGAAAAACATTTTCATTAGAAAATATCATAAGCTGCGCGGTGTCTCTGGTGGTTAGACTTGGTGCATTACAACAAGAAGGTCATGAGTTTGACTCTCAGCAGGGGCCCGTTCAATAAGGATTTGTATTGGGTTTTCTCTTACTTCTCTTTTTCCGCCTTCAGTGCAAGGGCATAAATGCTTTTGCACTGAAGCAAATGTCAAGTTAACTGGTGCTGGGAATTTGCCTTAGATATTAGTGCACACAAACTGAAGGATTTATCTCCCGAGTTTCTCTAAAGGTTTTGTTCAGGGTGTTTCTTGCCACTCACTCAGAAAATGATTGGAAGGGCAGCACAGACAGCAACATTTAGGAATGCATCCTAAATACTAAAGAAGTGTCTTGTTGGGGGGCGTAAATTTTTCAAAAATAAAATGTTCTTTTAAGATTTAGATATTTACATTTTTTATTTTAGAAATGCTTCTGTTGGACAAGTTCTAGCACCAGTTGTCATTAGGCAGACAGGAAGATGAAGACTTAAGAAATTTTAGGTTTGACAGGTTTGTCTGTCAAAGTTATAAACATTCACAGTAAATTGTTGAATTGAAAATAAACATAATATATACAATGTTTCAAATGAAGATCATTGCAAAGTATAATATAAGAGGCAGTGCTCTTTTTAGTCTCATCTCCCCACACTTTAACAGTAAAGATCCATTAAGGTACCACAACAACATCCAAACATGTGCAGGTTTCATGTTTTTATTTCTGAATGAAGAGAAACAGCAGAGGATGAGTAGATTAAGTTCTTTATCCAAAACTCCTCACGACAATAATACAGGAGTGACTTGCAATCAATTTAGGCATTAAGCTCATTTTTAATCAGCACACTGCAAAGATTTCCAGCTTCCGGTTGTAGAAGTGCCGAGTGAGTGACAGGTATGGCAATCCATCGCATCATATATTCTTGTGCTTTGCGACACGATAGTCTAATAATGTTGTTATGTAGGCCACCAGGGATTTAACAATCCTACTACACACTATATAAATATTACAAGGAGAGCCAGGTGAGAGGTAAGGTTTGAATCTTTTATCTACTAAGGGAGCAATTATTTGTTGTCTTACAGTTTAAATAAAAGCAATATCTGCAGTGTACCAAAAAGCTGTCTGGCCATCATGGTGACACATGAAGCAACATCAGAAAAAGCTAATATTAAAAAACAGTTATAGAAAGTTAAGTTCAAATTGGATTTTCATCTTAAAGTGAAGCTTAATGTAGAGAAATTATATTTATTATACATAGTGCACTCTGTGTGAGTCTTCTTATGGTGCAGAAGGTGTCTATCTCTGTTTTGAGTGGTATTTTTTCTTATGAAGTCAAGATACCAAAACCTTACTGAACCGTGACTCTGTGTGCTGTTATGGCTCTATTAGATGGTTATGTAGTTAGCTACTAAACTAAAAGCCTTATATTGCTGCATTTGTGATGCACCTGATGTATTATAGTCCCTGTCCAAAACTTCTATAAGAAAACTCTACTTAAAAATAAATTTCTCCAACTTTCTTATACACTGTCTAAGAGTTTAACAGAGATTTATCTGAATATGACT
Organism: Gambusia affinis; assembly: GCF_019740435.1. NCBI lineage: Eukaryota > Metazoa > Chordata > Actinopteri > Cyprinodontiformes > Poeciliidae > Gambusia > Gambusia affinis. Next base: position 14,940,065 of record NC_057880.1, read on the forward strand.
ATACTCTCTCCAGTGGTTTCAGTATAGAATTGTACATTTTTTTGTCCCCTGAGTTTTTATTTTACAAACCTAGCTCTGAGTAAATACATCTGCATAATGAGGCAGTAGCAATGTGTGCAAAATATTTTGAAGAGACATTTTTAGATGACAATTTCTGTCAGAAATATTGGATAACAAATGGAAGCTTAATAAGTGAGTTGGAAGGAGGTTGTATGTAAATATTTTCAACTTACATTACAACCTACAATGTAACTTACTTACATTGTAAGTTGTAATGTACAACCTACAATGTAACTTACTTACATTGTAAGTTGTAATGTACAACCTACAATGTAACTTACTTACATTGTAAGTTGTAATGTACAACCTACAATGTAACTTACTTACATTGTAAGTTGTAATGTACAACCTACAATGTAACTTACTTACATTGTAAGTTGTAATGTACAACCTACAATGTAACTTACTTACATTGTAAGTTGTAATGTACAACCTACAATGTAACTTACATTGTAAGTTGTAATGTACAACCTACAATGTAACTTACATTGTAAGTTGTAATGTACAACCTACAATGTAACTTACATTGTAAGTTGTAATGTACAACCTACAATGTAACTTACATTGTAAGTTGTAATGTACAACCTACAATGTAACTTACATTGTATAAGTTGTAATGTACAACCTACAATGTAACTTACATTGTAAGTTGTAATGTACAACCTACAATGTAACTTACATTGTACGTTGTAATGTACAACCTACAATGTAACTTACATTGTAAGTTGTAACTAAGTTACAACTTAGTTGTAAGTTGTAACTAAGTTACAACTTAGTTGTAAGTTGTAACTAAGTTACAACTTAGTTGTAAGTTGTAACTAAGTTACAACTTAGTTGTAAGTTGTAACTAAGTTACAACTTAGTTGTAAGTTGTAACTAAGTTACAACTTAGTTGTAACTAAGTTACAACTTAGTTGTAAGTTGTAACTAAGTTACAACTTGTAAGTTGTAACTAAGTTACAACTTGTAAGTTGTAACTAAGTTACAACTTGTAAGTTGTAACTAAGTTACAACTTAGTTGTAAGTTGTAACTAAGTTACAACTTAGTTGTAAGTTGTAACTAAGTTACAACTTACTATGCAACTTAGTTACATTGTAAGTTGTAATGCAAGTTCAACTTACAATACACCTTACCAGTACACAGTGTCACTTTCCCACTCATGGGAACATAATAATGCATAAAACTTATGACATGAAATAATCACAACAATGGGTTCACACAGATGAGACTAGGTAAGATTTTTAGGATTTTGAACTTTTTTTTTCTCTTTATATAAACAAGATTTTACTAACCACAAGTGTGGCCAGATTTACCCTCTTGTAGTGATGGTCACAGCAGGGTGGGAAGAAAGGCAGCGGTAGTGATGTTCCCATCATGCTGGGAATACACTTTACCAGTACCTCTCAGGTGCAATGCTGTATTCTGGGGTTGCTGCAGTTGGTCAGGTCCAGCAACATTATGAGGTCAACCACTACCTAAATACTGAGTGAGCAGATTATTCCATAGAGAAAATCTAGACCTTGCAAACTCCGAACATTTTAACCACAACATCGGACCGGCGGAAATGCAATCATGAAGCTGCTCAGTGTGGAGAAGGTAACAACGAGCAGCACCAGGAACACATGTATTAACTTCTGGAGCAGAATGACCGTGATTTTACAGCCCTGCAAGCACCACGTGTCTCTAAAAGACACACAAGAAACGGTGCAGCTCTGCTCAGTTCTGTCAGGGTTTCAGTTTTGCACAGGAAAATACATGTCCTGCATTACTACTAGGCTATATCCGTAAATCTTTTGCATCTTGGTGGTCAGCCTGTTGTTTCTGTTCTCTTGTAAACATACAAAAGGCAATAACACAAACTTATTTCATATTTTATTAACCAGGTGTTGTCAGACAGGCTGGGGAGCAGTTCTAGTTGAGTCCAGTTCTAGTTGAGGGCAACTAAGAAACTATTTCATTTGTATTTCAAAATGTATTTCAAGCCTGAAGCTTAAACATTCTCTTTCATAGTAATAGCTTTCACTTTCTTCATCTGATAAAGACTTGGGCTTTGTGACAGAAAAACTTCGACAAGAAAGCTGGTCTCATTTTAATGCAACAAAATCTTGTGACTTGAGAGCTTTTCACACCTCTTATATAAAACAACTGTAGACTACATACATGTCCGCTCTTTATATTTTTGGGTGTGTGACTCTAGTAGCCGTCTGTAAGTAGGTGGATAGTAGGCAGCAAGAAGAGAAGAGGAAAGACAAAAAGCAAAGGGCCCAGACAGAATCTCAAGCCCAGGACAGTTGAATTGAGAACCTTTGGTGCCCGAGCACACGGTGTGCCAAACCTAACCAGCTGATCCAAATGCCTCCTCAACTGTGATTTCATTTACATTTAGCTTTATATTATCATTGTTTTCATAAAAAATTCTTCACACTTATGCACATATGTCCAAGTGCTGCTTTCACAGCACAAACACGAGGCAATGCAAATGCCAAAGCTTGAGCAGCAAAGATGAAAAGCCGACATTGAGGTGATCAGCATATTTGTTGAGTTCCCATTCGCACACTGATCTGTGGACAAGGTCATCAAAATACAGCTTCCTCTCTATCCTCAGGATTAGCTGCTGGGATTTAGTAGAACCGCCTTTTGCTATTGTGATTTTCTGAAGATGATGTGGGCTGCAGCGTAATATTACAGAAATGGTAAAAAAAAAAAAAAAAGAAAAAAGAAAAAAAAAGGGCCTAAAATTGCGCAGTAAGAGGTCAGCGTACAATGTTCCAGAAGTTGTTTACCAGTGAAGGACACTTAACTCAGCCTCAGGTAAACATACTGGGATTTAAAGAAGTAAGATGCTGAAAAAAAATAAAGCAATTTCTAATCTACAATCAACTTTTTAACTGTGGTAATCTCAGTTTGCAGATTTGCATTATAAAGTTTTCTTGTTAGAGCTCGAAAGCAGAAGAGGATGATGATGTGAGAGTTGTAGTCACACTGAGAGCTGGATAAAAGACAGTTGTTTTTTTTTTTTTTTACCCTCTGAGACTTCCTCAGTGCAGGTGGGAAGCCACATACTTTCAAAAAGAAGGCAGGGGGAGAGAAGGACAGAGCAGTGAAGGAGGAGGGGAGTCAAAAGAGAGATTGAAAGAAGGAAAGAGTGAGTCCATTGAAGCCCAGCAGCTTTCTGATCCTGTCTCTGCATACTGAGAGCTGATTCAATTAATATGCATAATAGGAAAGCAAGTGTGGAAATCTACTGTAAAATCACAAAAAGAGATCCAGTACACACACATCGGAGCTATTAATGACTACCATCTTTAAGACATCTGTTTGATGTCAAAGCTTTGTTAGTCTCACAGCCTGGAGATGAAACAAAGCACTCGAATGGACTGCATACAGACGGATGCACACACTCACACTCTTTGAGATAAAAGTACACATGCTCAGAATGTTTGCCTCTGTTAACAAGGCTGCAGACAATCTCAGCTGTAGAAGCAAACTGATCCAAACATCTCTGCTAACTTTAGTAGTCCACTTGAAATCAAGAAGCGGACAAACTGGAAAACCTCTCAGTGTTGAAAGTCCAAGTTTTTCTAGGTGCCTACCTTGAGTGAGCGTTCCCATAAGGAAGCGGTAGAAATACCGAGCCACCTTAGTGAGCTGCCTCTTGCACCTTTTCCTGCATTGGCTCATCTTGGTGCAGCAGTGGATGTGTGTGATGATAGTGGTAATCACTGGTGGTGTTAGTCGGTTGATCTGTCCAGGGAAGCAAGCTCCCAGGGTAGGAGAGGAGGAACGAAGGACTGGTTAATGTGAGTGTATGGAAGTCTGATTGCTGCTGCTTCTCTCCCTTCTCCTCACTCACCCCTTCTCCTTCTTCTCAGTGTTGTCTTCTCCCACCCCCCCTTTCCTTCTCTCGGTTCTTCTCTCCACCTGTAGGGCGCTCACTGTCAATCAGCAGGCAACGCTCTGTCTCCTCCCCCTCACGGTCTGAAAAGCCCTCTCCTGGCCTCTCATTGGATGGCAACGGAGTGTGGCGGAAAATTACGGACAGGCGCACAGAACAGAGACGGTGTGTGTGTCTGCGTGTGTGCGTGAGTGAGACAAATACTACGAAGAGGCCGGCTTGAGTGGCAGGTGGTGATTTTTCTCCTGCTGCATGCTTCACACATCTTTTTCATGCTGTTCATTTCTATTTTTCCTTCCACTTGTGCCTCATAAAGACGACAGCATGCGAGACAGCGTGTGTATATTTAAGCCGGTGGGAGGCTGAGTAAAGTGACAGACTAAAAAGCAAAAAGCAAAAAAGCAAACCTATTAATTTGCATCACACTGCCTCCTTACTCATTACCCATGTTCATAACACATGGAGAAAAATTCTGTTGTAAGGATGAGCAAAAGATGAAAGTGAAAATATATAAAGAGGCAGGTGTCTTGGTGGAAGTGAGGCAAAAAGAGAAACACAGTGGGGAAATGAGACTTGAATACATAAATGTTTTTCATTGTGAATATCTATTTTTAATATTTATTTACATGAAGTTTACACAAGAGCTCAGTAATAACTCAAGCAATCCTAGTACACAGAGAGAGAAAAACAACTAAATCCATAAATTATGTATAATAAACTGGAATGACAAGAAAATGCATAAACACAATGAAGAAAATTATGTGCAAATAGACAGAGAAAGCCAACGGCTGAAACCTGTTAGCGTTTAGAAAGCAATCTTGCAGCCACTCATTGTGGATTATCAAATGCTTTAGTCCTAATTGATAGCTGTTCAAAAAGTTTCCAAACAGGAACTTCTAAACCTTATTGTTGCAATGGTGTCACTGGCTATATAGCTGTCTGTCTAAATTTATGAATATTTCAAGAAGAACCACTGCAGTCATAATTTGGAAGTATAGAACAACGTTTTACCATGTTACAGGTACACTCAGGAAACCCTCTCAAGATTTCGGGAAAAAGGAATCGACCACACTCAGAGTTTTAGGACTCATTTGTTGGATTGTTTTCTTTCCCTAGATTACAGATATAGTTGGAATTTTAGTAATACAAAACACTGACAAGCCCTATAATTATTTTCCTTGCTGAATATAATGAATATATTTACTTCACTATAAAGTGTGGTAGATTTGAAAATGAAAAACGACTGAAAAAAAGAAAATTGTTGTCCAAATATCAGCTCACAGTGGCAGATGACAGGTTATGAGGCAACAAGGAAATAGGAGCTTTAAAATCTTATGGGAGTGAGAAAGAAAAGCATTTATGTAAAATCTCTCCACCATATCATTCTGCTTTCAGTCTCTGAACACTTTCAGAGTCACTAAACACGTTTACCTTGTTTTCCCTGCTGTCACATTTTTATTGTTTTTCACTCAACAACTCCCCTCTCAACTGCTGCCACTCCACCTTTATCCTCTCTTCTTCTCCCTGATGCCGAATTAGAAGTGATTACTGTTACCACAGCAACCCCAGACCCAATGGATTTTTCTGGTACTCAGACCGGCAGATGTAAACACACACAAAAAAGCCTTACAAATAATGTACATGCACACCTGTTTCTTCTTCGGGTCTTAGAAACAAAATGCTTGTCCTCTCCATGTTGTCATCTAGGAGTCACAGAGGTCATACTTCAGGCAATTACCGAACAGAGACTGTACCACACATATCAAATAAAGATCTGACATGACCGAAAGTGACACAGAATAAGGTGGTAGTTGTGATTTCAGCAAAGAAACTGAAGGACATGGTGGAGAGTGGATGGCAAACGTTTTATTGCAAATTATTTAAGCTAAAACAATCGTGCAAAATGTCCATCTTAACATGTCACCATTTTTTTGTTCAGTGTCAGAATCCCTACAGCCAACTGACACTGTTGTTCAGCTCTCGTTACGTTATTATTAGAATCGCCAATAGGACGTTACAGAAAGGAGAGGGTGTAAAGGTTAAGTAATGTACCACAACTCTGTCCATGAACTTGAAGTCAGCAACATAAGGTGGGTTAGATCGCAATAAACGAGATGAGACAACACCCTGGGTAAGACTGGCAGAGAGGTTGTTTAAAACTGTACACATTTTCAAAGCAACTGGTGCCTAAAATCTCTCACAAAATGAAAGAAAAAAACTAATTTCAGTAAACTTGACATGACTTTAAAATGCCTGAAATTGGGAAATTGAATGCCTGAAGAATTTGAGATATATATTTTTTTCTCACTTCCTTGCTCTATATTTAGTGCAGAGGTTTGTAACCTGCCTCCTATTCAGGCCCCCTACAGTGACTCTTAAATCACAAACAATGAGGAAATAATAATGTTCCTTTGACTATTTTATCATTTTAGCTAATGATAAAAACCTTTTTATTTTTTATTTCAAGATTATGCCGAAAGGAGTGGTCAGAGATCCGTCTGTCTGCATGCAATAAGTTAAATGCTAGAAAAGAAAACAAGTGTTATAATGTTATGTTAACTGTACAGGTGCTAATACTAGTGGGACCTCTATAAACAAAATTAATATGGAATAATATAATCCTCAAATTTACCCTGAGTAAAAGTCAGATTATGCTCAGTTTTCTCTTGTAGAACTATGTCATAAAAAAATCTATTTATTTTAAGGCTTGTTGCAAGTATTTCACTGAGATGTCATGAATGTGGAGAGCACACCAAGTGTCATACACATAGAAATTAATACATTTTTAAAGATTTTTTGAAGAAAATAAATAAAAAAAAGGCCTTAGGGGTTCCTAAACCCAATCTGCTTCAAGCTTATTTCTGGCTTTAGAGAAAGAATAAAGAGATAAACCTACTCTTTGAAGAGTTTTTAGATAAACTTTTATCTAAAAGGGTTTATTTAAAAACACCTTTAGACAGTTTCACATAACTGATCTTCATGTGGTTTGTTTCAAAATCAGGCAAAGATCTTTAAATGTGAGACTGAAAGAACTCTTTGTAACCTACTTGTAAAGTGTGAACTCAAAAGCTAAATGGAGGACCAAACATAAATCTGATAACAGAAATTTATTAAATAGTTGAAACTCCTAAAAGTCCCATTTTACTCCAGTAGGAAGCAACAAGCGGCTGTAAGTAACATTTCAAATATACTGTTTTGATTAATTGGCACATTAAAACAATCAGCAATTTTTTTCTTTTACTCATCAGTGGCAGGCTTTTGGGTGAATTTAAGACATTTTCTACAGCAATAACAAATAAGATATTGTTTTTACCAGTATATTTTTCAAAGTACAAATGGGCAATGACTTTTTGTTTGATTTGTGAGCTGCAGCTGGAGTGAGAACAGGTATCTAATAGTTGGTCTGAAGATACGCTAGCCAAGCAATTTCATTTAAAAAACTGTTGAAATGACTGCATGGTGAGCTGTTCTTTTAATGACAGCCACATTTATTTTGTGAACAGCACAGTGTGAGACAGAGCAATTGAGAAAGGCTATAAGAAGTGCAGGAGAGTAAATGGCACTCAGGGACTTTTTGGTGTTATTTATGCTAATTAGTTATGTGGAGATAAAAAGCTTTTTAATCAGTCCAAAGTTTCACTGATCAGGCATAAATTTGTGACCACTGAGAGAAGTGAATACCACTGATTCTCTTTGCACCACATCTACTAATAGAAAGGACACCTATTCAACCAGACACAACGTAATTGGTTTGCGTGAAATTATTTGGTAAAATTTGTGCATCATACATTTGACTTTTATTTTAGTGATGCCTTTTTTAAATTAATCTTGATGTTTTTACCCAACAGTATCAGAGTGACCACTAAAAACTTAACATAAGCTTTTGTGAGACATGAAAGAACCAAATAAACTAGTTAATTAGGTTTTAATGACATAAACAGACAAAATTTTATTGCAAACCCATATTGCCACATAGTGGTGAATGAGGTAAAGCAGTCCTGGGTAAAACTGTAGCACAAAAACGCTCGATATATTTGTGTTGTGTGGGCAAGAGGAGTGGGCAGACATCAGCTGAACCTGTCTTCTTCTTGCAGACCCTGCCTCCATCATCTTGAGGGGTATGTCTGATTCTGACAACATGTTATGAAATATTAAGGGGTCCGTACTGCAATGCTCAACTCCAACAGCAAAATTAGCAACCCTAGACAGACCCACAAAACATCAAATCTTGCAAATGCAAGGGAACAGATATCTTTTATGAGTTTTTCAGGGGGGGGGGGGGGGGGGGGGGTTATTGAGCTATAAACAATTTAGAAGGTATTCACCTGAATGCATATAATCCTGGAGATAATAGGAAACTAGCCTTTCTTTAAAAATTATGTCTTTCCTTTTGCAATTTGTATATAGGATATAGCCAATATATTGCACACATAAACTCACACATTCATGGTCTCTTATGTCTGTGAACCTATAAATAATTGAGTCAAGAAAGATTGCACATAGGCACTTTTTCAGATAATCTCATTTAAATTCTGAGGGGTAAAATCAGAAGATTTGAAAGGACAGATTGGAAGATTAATATAGATTACATACATGAAATAGTAACTGTAATAACACATCTCTGCTTCCTCACATTCTTTAGGACCAGGATGTACAATCTAGTGCAGGGAAGAAAAAGTTTATCCCTAAAGGATCGAAGAAGAAAAAAATACAGATCATGATTTAAAGTGCTTGCAGAACAAAACAGGTATTCTAAATACCTTGTAGAAAGCGAAAAGGCAGTAAGTAAGATTAACAGCAGGTAAAATCACAAAATAATACAATAAACAAATTTTACCAAGATTTTCAAGATAAACAAGGGCAATATATTTTGAAGTCATTATTTGTTGCATACAAAATGCTGTATTTATACCCACTGTTCCTCTTTTCTATTCTGTAAAATTACTAAACTAAATCTGCATTATTGACTCCCATGTTAGTAACCAAGCAAATATTTTTCTCTCCACCTTTGCCTATACAGTTTTTTTTTTTTTCTTGGCAGATTCCACCACCTGTCAGTGCTGGAACATGATGATGTGTTTCATAAGTGGGTCAAGAAAGCAAAAAAAATCCCACAAGAGGGAAAACCATTCAGCCAGGCACATGTACATTTTCCCAAACTTGATCCACCTCAAGGAGACAAGAGTTTTCTGCTTTCTTTGCATTTTTTATATTATTTGTGATATTTTTCATTTTTTAATTATCAAAACAACCAGTATATACAAATGAAGACAGCATTATAACTTCTAGGAATATCTAGAAGTAATAATTCTTTTTATATTCAGTGTACATTGAATATGCTTCTAAAGTGACAAAAAATATGTGGTTATTTTTCTAAATAGCAATCAACATAAAAACCTTTGACATTTAGGAAACTCATATACACAGTTTCGTAGCTGTGGATGAGCCATCACGTCAGTCTGCTGATAGCTGACGGTTTTATGGAGGGTGGAACTTGTCTACAACTGTGAGGCTCCACAGGCATGAGGTTTTTTTCCAAGTATTTTCATCCAGGAGTCTGAGTCACTGCCACCAAGATATCAATGGTGTGAGAGAGGCAGAGTTGAACCCAGGTAGCAGCACATTAACAACTATTATCAGATACCAAGCCACAAACAAAGAGCAAGTGAGACTGTTGACATCGATTATCAACTTAGGAAGTTGTTTAAACTGTTTCTGGATGTTAAATGAGATTTGTAAGTTCTGAATTGTAATTGATGAGATGTAACAAAATAACAAGGAAAAAAGAAATTGAGAGAATAATATGGTAGAGAGTTAGGGAGGTCATCTGACAGAAGCTGGGATTTTGACAGACTTTGTGGCTAATTGCATTAAAGGTGAATATCCAGATCTGGAAGCTATCTGGAAAAAAACATTTTCATTATTAGGACGGCGACCCAGTGACTTGGCCAAACCATCTACTGTCTGTCAAATATGTCTTTAAGATACCTGCAAGATATCTGAGTCTTCCGTGAAATAAATTCTCCAAAATGACCTTATCTGACTTCCTAATGTTTTTCAATTTTTTATTTTTATGTCTGAGTTTTATTCAAATTTTACAAAGTACATTAAAATTCATACTAAATTGCACACAAATAGAGTGGATAAGGTCATAAAAGGTTACATTAGTCTCCAGTTACAACCTCTAGAATTTTCCACAGATCTGCTGCAGCAGCTAAGAATCTCCACACAAAAAGCACACAGGAATGCTGGAGATGCCGCACTAGCGCTCAAGTATCTGGCAAAGGCACACATGCCCATTTACATGCATTTGTTTTTAACACCATTTATGAACCAGGCAAAGGCACCAGCTGGTGAAACCCACTCAAGTCTCTATTCACTGAGAACACGTGACTGTGGAGAAAAAGGCGAGGAGAAAGGGAGGAGAGTATGGCAAGAGGGAGGTGGAAACACTTGTCCACATGGAAGTGCAACATACTGTTTACATTGTGCAGAAAAAGAAATGATGAGTCTGACCTTTACAGCACCTACTTTTGTGTATATTTCCACTGAACCCTATGTCCTGGGTTAATGTAGATCAAGAAGGCTTTTCAATAAAATGAATTCAAATATAATGTTTTTTGAAAAATGAAAACAAATAGTTATACATGATTGTTGGTGGCTGGATGGTAATAGCAAATTTTATGGATTTGTATTAACTACCAAACAAATTTGGGGAGGTTACAGGTATAATACAACTGGATCTAGAGTCAAAGGGGGAAGCAGAAAAAGTTTTACGATAAGTTTTCTGTATAGACAAAGTGAGATAAGGCACCACAAATAGAAAAAACAAAACACAGGCAAATGCAGGCAGCAGAGCATGAATCAGGAAAACCAGTGTTACTAATTGTAATCTTAGAACCGACAGAAAGTGGGCTAGCCCTAATAATAACAACTTATTCAGACAGTCTAACCCTAAAAGTTGATTTGGGGGGGTTGAGTTTCACTTTAAATGCTTAAATTGGAAAATAAATATTTACCTGTAACTAAATATATAGTTAGCAAATAGTTAATTTTGTGCTAAACATTTAGTTGCCAAAATAAATATTTAATTTGCTACTTAATATTTAGTTTGAAAGGTAATTCAAACAAAGGCCTTTAGTTTGCAACTAAATATTCAGCTTTCTAACTAAATATTTAGTTGTAAATATTTGTATGCAATTTGTTAACTAAATACATATGTACACATACATATATTGTGAATTAAATATTTAGTTTAGAACTCTTACATAAATAAATGTATGACTAACATGGTGAAAATTTCCTTATGAAAAACACCAACATTTTCTTGTCTATGGACTAATCAGCAGCACCCCATAAAAGAGAAGTCACCCCACCATTCTTCTAGTTTGCAGGGATAGTCAGAGTGTCTCTAATATTGCTCTACATTATTGAAAACATGATTTGTTTTGTAAGTAAATGCTGCTATCGTGTACTCTGTGTAAACTGAGATCAACTACAGAAACTAACCAATGACTTTGCTGCCACCTGCAGGTAGAGACCGGCACACACACAACCTGAGAAGTAGTCATCTGCCCCAGAGCCTAACAGATGGACTCAGAGAAACTACAAATGTGTAAACTTCACAAACACACACAGAAGCATGTATTAGGATCTAACTTTAATGAATACCAAAGAGGAAGAAGGGCTATTAATGAGGATGAAGCACTGTGAGTAACTAATGATCCATGGCTGTTCCATCTGGGAGAGAAACACCACGGCAGAAAACTTCAGACTGAATACTAATGAATATTCATTAAAAGCTGTTTACAAGTTAAGATAATATGGATTAATCACAATTAATGTGAGTGTTTTAGTAAATATCAGTATCTATGTGTATGAGCATCTGGTGACCACATTGCTGATAATTTTTTTGTTGTATTTTAGATTTATTAATGTTTTTCTCTGTTTTTTTTTTTTTTTATTCTATTAATTGTTGGTGTGAAAAAAACCCTGTCAAATTAATTAGAATCCATCTATTTATGCATGCATGGGAAAACCATGCAAATTACATGCAGATAGACCACAAGCTGATATTTGAACCCAGGACATTCTTGTTGTAAGACAACAGTGCTACCAACTCCTTCACTATCCAGCCCAACAATAAGACTATTATGCTAAATTACTTTGCTTTCTTGGCTTTACTTCTCCTGCAGGAACTGCACCTCATTTCTATGTCACAACTGAATGAAATATATTATATTTAGAGAAGAATATTTAAGTTACATCTTATTTGATACAAGTTTATCATCAATAATTTTAAGCCTTCAATGTTGTTGAGATGGCTGAGGATGAGAGATGTATGTAGATGTATGTATATATGTAGATTCCTATCAAATTAAAATTATTGATGAAATAATTAAGAAGGTACTTCTGTAATAAGCAGGATAGGCCAGTAGATGGCACATATGGATCATTAGTGACCACAGCTGCTGCAAGGGAACAGAAATAAACCAATTTTTTCAATCATTGTAGTTTTTGAATCCATTTTACTCCACACTTCTACAAAAAAAAGTGTTGAGTACAATCAAACAGTGTAAATAAACCTGCATTATTTTTTTTTTATTGAGCACTTAAATCCTTAATATCTTCTACCATTTTACAATGGTTTGTTGAACCATTAGAGAAAAGTGGGGGAATAAATACAACAAGGCTAATTACTTGTGTAATGTTTCTGCTTCACATTTACAAATCTGAATTTAGATTTGCCTTTTGCTTTGAGCATCAGGACTGACCAGAGCGTAGTACCGTGACCGTGAGTGAAGATGAGAGGTTCTGTCATTACACTCTGTGGTCAGACGCTCTTTAAACTTCTGTATGAAAATATACAGCTGGAGGTGAGTCAGAAGAAAACTTTGTATGGATGAGACAAATAAATAAATGATGAATGTACTTCAATCTACAGTGTTGCTCAGACATCTAACCTTTAAATCTACAGGGAGCTGCTCAAGTATTCTTATGGTCAAAGCGTGAGATGAATTTTTAACTAGATGCAAAGATGATGGGAAGAAGGCAGACTCTCGGGGATAAGAATAATAAACAAAGGAAAGAACTAAAGCAACAGAGTGTATTGCAGGGCCGTGGGGCCGACAAGAAGTTTTCATACTGGTTTTAAGCAAAGCAACAACAGGTTACACCCAACACTGGGAAAATGGGACCCAAAGTCCCACACTGCTACTCCCACCTGCTTAAAGGCATCCCTGCAGTCTAAGCATCTGTTCCTCCTATCCTTCTGTTTTGCCACCTCTTGTTCGCTTCTTGTTTTACATGTCGTCTTCTAATGCAGGCTGTGTGTATTTCCTCTGAAGCCTGTTTCTGCCTCGCTCTCGCTGTCACGCCCAGCCTCTTGGCTGCTTGACTGCTGTTCTACCCCCTCTTTCTCCATGCTTGTCTAAAGGCAGGCAGCAGGTGTTTTGTGACTTGAAGATCACAGAGCCTCAGAGAGATGGAGCCCCTCTGAGCAGAGCCGTGTAGGAGGAAAGAAAGTCCCCAGTCTCTTTTTGCAGACTCCATCTCCCCTGTGCAACAGGAGAGACGGAGAGAGCTTATCGCACCCCAGACCACAATCACAGAAGCTTAATTTCAGCTTGTGGTTCTTACCCATGCAAAACGTCTGCATGTTTTGTTTTTTTGTTTTGTTTTGTTTTTTCAGACTGCAGGTGGGGGGCTTTTCATTAGAAAATATAAGAACCACTTGCTGCTGAGTAGAGGTGTCACTCGGGAGAAATACAGTGTGGGCTCAAACATGCGCAGACTAATATGGCAAATGAGGAGAGGAGAGAGGGAGGGTGACAAAAAGAAAGAGAATCTGTTCTCCATCAGGTCTATCCTGTCTAGATGAAACAGTATGGGCTGATTTTATTTAATATTTCTAATGTAGCCCAGTTACACATCTCCCCACTCTGACCTAAAACTAGTTTTAGTGGTGCTGACTCAGGCACATCACTTCTGCTCTCTTGTCTTTTGTGTAAGTAACACAGCGAGCATACGCTTTGCACATTTGATTTATATTAATATCGTTATAAGCAACACAAGGCAGAGTTTTGTCAATGGAATGTAATCAGAATCGAATTTGGTGTTTAGATACAAAAAAAATTAAAAATCAGCGACTCAAAAAACAGTAGAATATGCCTGTAAGTTTATTATGAGCAGTTGTTTACTGCAGTGGAGTTAAATTAGCATAGTATTCTCCAATTTTGTTTAGTTGTAAAGTATACCAAAAAAATTCAGTTTTTTTTTTTTTTTAAACTGTAATCTATCTTCTTTGTCTAACTGTTTCTAACTGTACTTGTAAAGTATTTTACTTTGAGAGATGGTATTATGTATCACTTGGTTATAACTAGTGATTACTTCACCAATTGTTGCCAATCTTCTCAAACCAGTCTGCCCATCCACCACTCATTTTTGACACCACAAGGAATGCATCTGCCTCGCAGGGGACACACAACCATGCACATGCAAACTTAAAGCAAAGGCAAACTATTCAGTATTAAGTGAAGATAACAATCCTGCTGCTGGACTGTGGGAGGAAGCTGGAGTACAAGGAGAAAACCAGGACCTCTTAGTGAAAGACCGCAGTGCTACCAACCGTTTCATCACCCAGTCACCAACAATCATATCACATTTAAAGCCACTTAAATCCCATCTTGTTCCCATTCTGATGCTTGGTTTTTATTTCAGGAAGCCATTACCACAGCTGAATAACTAAATGCATTGAGTTGCAGCCATGTGATTGACTGACTCATATTAAACAGACTTGCACACTAAGGTGGTAAGAGGCTATAAAGCCATATAGAATATTCCAGACTTGTCAGATTAAAAGTATCTTTTGAAAGCAATATTCATAAGCAGGTATCACAAATACTTTTTACTATAGTTCAAAGGAGTTTGCTGTGTGGACATAGAGAAAAATTACCAGTCTAAAGACTTTGTATTTTGCAAAATCTTGCAATTGTATTTCGTTTCCCCTTTGTGTATTATTGTCAGCATTCTACTTTTGGTGGAAAATTATAACACTAGACAGTGTTTTTAATGAGCAGCATATTGTGATTCTTTCAAAAGAAACAAAAAAAATAGATATGACTTGATTTTAAAAGATAGTGAAGTTTCCAAAACAAGGACGGTCTCATTTTTCAAACCAAGAAAAAAAAGATAAAAACTACCTTATTTGCCTTCCATCAAATTTATCAGACAATGAAGTTCAACATCACATCATCTCCATCTATATCTAAAGCTTCACTAAAAGGAGGTATCTTACTGCTATTTTATCAATTCAGGATTTCAAGACATTTAATTTTTGTTGAAAAAAATATTTTAAGGCTGTCCCTCTGTGGGAGTAACTTTCTTGAAAAACTTGATCTGTGCATTTCCCTATCGACTTTATCTTTAAATGATCTTGCAAGAATCATTTTAAGAAAGTCTTAAGATAAGCTTGTTTACCTACAAACTTTTTGCTGAGAACAAGGGTGCGCTCAAGTTAGTGGCCCCATTCAGCGTGCTATCGCATTTATTTTTAATCTGCGTGTTTCCCCTTCATTGCCAGCCACCGGCCCCCTCTTGGCTTCTCAAGAGCCATTAACAGGGGTTCAGCCTGGTGTGTCTGATGAGGACAGCTGCTGGATTAAATGGCCCATCTGTATCTAAATGATATAATCAGTCGTAATAGAACAGGGACAGATCAGTCTCAATGCTGTCAACCATCACAGGAGAAGAGGTCACCTTCAGCAGGACTTAGATAATCCACCTGGCAGGGAATCCACACAAACTTTCTGGGATGAGTCTAACAGTATGGGACAACGCGAGTGTGTGGATGGCTCTGTCATGCATGCATGAGTTAAGGATGCTATTTATCTTCTACTTTACTTGTACTGAACTGGATCACAGTCATGGTGGGGTTAGGTCATTCATCAGAGAAAATTGGTGCTAACAAGCACAGAAAACATGCTGGATGGCTGCCCAAAGATCTTAAAACTGCCATTTACTAATGCCTTGCAAAAGTTTTCACATCCCTTAAAATGCTCTTAATTTTTTTCCAGTTTTATTAGAGTTTTCTGTGCTATAACAACACAAAGTCATTGTGAGGTAGGAGTGAGGCATGGATTCAGAGTAACTGAAACTAATAAATGAATGAGAGATCAACCGGCTTCTGTAGATCTTGATGGGATGCTGGAGAGGTAATTCAATCGTTTGAATCCGATATGATAGAGATCAAACACATCTAAAACATGAGACCAACCTGAAACATCTACACAGAAGTGCTACATAAAAAGACCCCAGGCAGGGATTCAGATACAGGATGTTCTTGTTGTATGGTAACAGGGCAGCCAAACAGCAAGGTTCAGCGGGTGAATGCTTTTGTAAGGTACTGGATCTTCTAAAAATGTTCTTGCACAACACCTACGTATTTCCAACCACATAGAAAAAGAAAAAAAAAAGAAAATCAAGCAAGTAAAAATGAGCAAAAATGTTTGATCTATGCTTCGCCCAGGTTTTCTTTTTTTTCTTCTACGGTTTGACAGCTTCTCCATATGTGCTCTTGCTACAAGTGTTATGATCCTAATTTGATCCTCACAATAAGAGCACTAATAGCAGCTTTGATCACGACAAGTGCAGCTCTTCCTCTGCTATAATCGCTGACTCTCTTCATGTAAGCTCTCTTGCCTTCTACACTTTCTCAAAGAGCTCTCTGTCTGTTCGGCAGACTAAGGTGAACTTTCCACCTCACTCTACTCAATTTTCAGAGCTCACTGTCATGCTTCTTCAGTGTTTTTTAAGTGGCTCCAGTCTACTTTTTTCAGCTGAGTGCATGAATGTGCAGGGTAAAAGTCACTACTTTATATCATTGATATAATGATGTAGGCGGTAGTGGTATAGCAGGAGCTTAACAGAGGTCCTAGACCTCGAGGTTAAAGACATTATGTATAAGTCTCCATTCATCTGGTTTTCTTTTGTCTTATGAAAACCTACAAGAACAAAATAAATAAGGAACATCAATTTAACGACCTACATACAAAACTTCAAGCTTTAGCCTGCTTGCAACATTCGTGTACAGTAGGTTTTCTTAGAGTGTTCCTGCAAGTGGTTTTGTATTAATGAACAGTAACTGAGTAGAAAGCAGCTCAAATTGGCTGATTTTACACAAACACCCAGAGGCTGATGGGAAACGAGTGGGTGGACAGGTATAGATCGGTGACAGAAGGAGAAGGAGAAAAAAGCAGGCTGGATAAATTGGATCAAGTTCATTCGTTATCACACTCTAATGCTCTCGTTCATCCTGTATTTCTGTCAGGTATTCTGTCTCTTTTTTTTCTTTAAGACAGGATTATTTTTAGGAAATTTCTTGTCAACGGTGGCACCTAGATTCTCTGCATGTACTAGTACACGAAACATTCCATAAAATGCAACATGAGGTGTACAACCTCCTCTTTCTGCCCAAGTTAATTTTAACATTAACTGTCATTGTAACACATAGTTTAAACGCTTCTACTAATTGAGCTTTTGTGGATCAGGATGAATAGTTTGCATCCCGTGTACATTACACCCTCTCTGTGCTGGTCTTGGAAAGTTTCTTTATAAACTACACCCCCTGTGCTTCTCTCCTGCTGTTCACTTTCTTCTTTTATTCTGCATGGGTGACAAAGGATGAGAGGCAACATGAGGTTAGACATGCAAGGCAGTGGAGGAGAAAAAGAAACTCTTCAGGGTCTCTCTTCACAAGTTTACCTTTATCCGTTATACTGTATATAGTCAAGCTGATTTTAAATGCAGCCTCACTGGCCATTGTTCCCAATTCACTAAGTCCTCTGCCCAAGTGTGGAGCACTCCTATGCAAATAAAACCCTCTTTTCTCTGTTGAGAAGGCCGAGCTTTAGTCCTGCAGGCCAGAAAGGATGCTCTGGGGGTGGAGGTGAGTTGTCTCTTATCTTCATCAATTCATACTCACTTATCAGCCCATCCCAGCCAACCAATTCTGTCTCATTCACCCACTATCTCTGACTCAGTCTTTTATCTCCTACCATTTGTGTTTTTAACTTTTAATTGTTGACACAAAGTTTGGAAGGATGGACAAGGACAAAATACCTAGGAAAAAGACAGGGAGGTAAGCACAGAATAATGATGAACCATGAAGAAGAATGTGTCGATTTAGAAGCACAATTTGAACATTTTGTTCTTCTGCTTTAACTTATTGTTAGATTTTTAGGCTTTCCTGAATATCAACAACTTTCTTAGAAAAAACAGTATATTACCTGTATCAGGAAAATGTGTCATATTAGTTCAAGAGTCAAGGACAAACACTGATAAGAGAAACGATTGCCCACTCATGCAAACTGCCATTAACGCAAAACATCTTCAGAGGAATTTTACATCCTGATTGATTCAAGCAACCTTCAAATCTGCTTACAGGGGACAGTTTTTCTATTTCGGTGCTGGAAAACTGTCGAGGGACCAAAAAGATATCCTGACAGTTACATAAACAAGGATAGATAAGGAGAGCTGTCGCCACAGGAGCTGCATCTGTTCCTAACTTGCTAAGGTGACATGTTTACTCTAAAAGGTAGTCAAGGGCAGATCACAACAAAACCAAGACACTTACTGTTGCTAGACTACATGTGGACTCACTTGCTAATCTTTTATTCATGAGGTGAAGAACAGAGCTGAATGATGAAGGAAACGTGTGTTTAAAGGGTACATGACTGGATGTCACTGTAGCTCAGTGGGTAGTAGTTGTCTTGCAATCCAAGGATTATAGGTTTGATTCTGGCTTCCTGTCACATGATAATTTATCCCTGCGTAAGTCAAGGGCTACCAATCAGTGTATAAATGTGAATGGGTGGATGTGGCTCTAGTGTAAAGTGATTTGAGTTGTCAATAAGACTGGAAAAGTGCTATAATAGTGCAGTCTATTTAAACGTGACTTTAAGATTATAGAAAAAAACAAGCAGAATATCAAACAGAGTGCTATTAAAACCATAACAGACTTTTTCAAATCAAGGGAAAGAATCCTACATGAATGACGCCTCCTGACTTTATGCACAAGACATACCTCAGTGATATATGAGAAGTTCTGATACTTCAAATGGCCTGTTAAAGTTACTTGTGTTTAATTTCTTTGTTTCTGTGAACATTTAGGTCAAGTAAAATACTCTGCACTTACACTTCTTCCCGTTATTTACATTTTTTTTTTTTTGCAATCTTTGGCCTTTAAATTAATAGCTTAACTCTGGCTTCAAATTTTAATGCTGATTATGTTACAGTCTCTTGGCCCAAGCTAGGCAGAGTTGCAATCCATAACTAAAGGTCTTAGAGTAAGAGGCCAAGCATTTAATGATTCCGAAAGTATGCAGAAAAGCTTTGAGGTTGCAGGAAGGAAAGGACAATGTATCCATTAATTGGTCATTTTAAAGCTGGAATTTTTGTGTTATGCTAAGAAGTATTCTGAGAAATTAATCTAGAATTGGCTTTGGTTGCATGTTTGCCATGATGTTCATCAAAAGACAATACTCAGCTACAAGCAATGGGCTAATGATCAGTTCTATATCATTTTAAACCATATTTTCTGTAAAGTATTGGCTAGTCTAATGAGAAAATGCTAAGAATATCCATTGTTTGCTACTGGGATAAACTGTGCCAGATGCCCAGACATGTTGGCTACTGCTCCCGGGACTATGGTAATTAGTCAAAAGCTGATGGGTTTACAGATTGCTTCCGAAAGAACATAACAACTGTGCACTGCAGAGCTGTCAAAAGATCAGGGGAGAAATTAAGAGTTATCCTCAAAGCCATAGTCTTTTTGCTTACAGTCGTTCTGTATAATAATTGCTTTGAGACAGGCTTTAAAAAAAGTAATTTCTGAAGTAATTCACAATCACAGTAGAAACATTGTTACAAAAAACAATCTCTATAATCAGTCTATAGGTGTGTTTTTCCCTGCATGTCAAGGAAGTGACAATTTAAATATAACTGGAAAGTTTTCACTATTTTCAAAATACAACTTTTTCAATACAACTCTCCCTAACTACACAATTTGTCTCCAAGTAGACCTCAACTGTGACATTGGATAACTGTATAAGAATAAAGTCTTCTTTAGACGACCAAAGACTTTCATTAAACATAGGAAATTAAAATCACAACCAGCTCATGGCAGAAACGAGGCATGAAGCATAGAGGAAGAAAAAATAGAAAACTGTGTCCTTCTGAAGAAACTGATTCCTTTTCTGAACCAGGTAAACATCTGTTCTAGAAGTATAAGTTTCAATAAAGTTCAACTAGAGTGTGGGTGACAAATGTTACAGTCTAATAAAAGTGCCAGTGGTGTTGAACAGAGAAGACATAAAAGCTCTTTATAAGTAGGGTGTAGGTGTACGGTTTTCTATACAGGAGTGACAAAGATAATACTTAAAAAGCAGAAAGGAAGGAGTGCTTGTGTGACATTTGAGTGCAAAGGCCATCCTACCACCTACTGTAGCTTTATGTGGGACACAGTTTTGGTGCTCTAGAGCAGCTTCCACCATACAACATATAAAGCAAAAATGTAATGTATAAAGAGGTTAAGGTAAAAGGAGGGAAGGTTCTTACAGAGGATGTGGACGAAGCATGTAAAAACTACAGGTTAGTTAAATCTTAGGCAATACCAGAGATACCTACCTGAGCTTACCCATATTGTTTACATACACAATGCAATCAATGTTCGCATCCAGGAAATGACAACTTCCAGAGCTCTCTAAGCAAGTCATGAGTTTTGTCAGTAAAACTACACTTACTTTTTAAAACATGAATGGCTAAAAATATAAAATGCCATGCTTTAATATTATTAAAATATTTTCTTCTCATTTTGATTTATTCTGTCCTATAGAGACCTTGATAGACCAGTAGCACACATTTTTTCTACTGAGGAAATGTTTGAAAGTTTTTATGACACATTTTTTTGATTACCTCTTTCAATTCTTACAGCACACTACAACAAAGTATGAGCCTTCAGACACACTGAGACTTCAGAGCTAGATCTCTGTAACAAGTTAGCAGGTGTTTAATACCAAAACTAACTTACAGCTGAGCTGCAGCTGAATTGTTTGTTCCTTGCTTGATGCTTGCACAGCTATTGAGTTCTGTTCTACTGATTTTCTTTTAATTTACTGTTAGAACACATATTAGGGATATGATGAACTGGATCAAACACCTCAAGCCTAAAAGTAATTTCCCTGACAAAATCTAACCCAGAGGATTTCATGCTAAGTTTATATGCTTTGTTTAGGAACAAAATGTGCCCCCACTCAAGACTAGCAGGCATTCTGTTGTTTATATCGCTTCCTCATTCATCACACAAGGTTAATTGATAAGACGACCTTTATTTTAGCAAGTAAGTCAAAGACACTGCAGGTCTGCTAACACCCTCAGCTTGGGGAGGAGATAAATACACAGTATGTGTATATTTATTCAGGAAGCAGACAACAACCTAATCTCAGAGTTTGTTATCAAGTCAGGAAATAGAGAGATTAAAGCAGCTTGATGTGAGATGTCAGTCTGTCAAAGCATTAAAATCAAATCAATTTCTGCTTGCTGCTGCGCTTCTACAGTCTGTAAATACATTAGAATATTGAATAAACCACAACGACAATGATGCATTTCCTCAGAAATGCTGACAGATATATAACAAAACATAGCAAAGCAAATGCACACGCAAGTATAGTTGATTTTCTTTTTGAATTCAAAACAAAGTCAGAGATAAAGAGTTTGGTCATGCATATTCCAATCCAGCTCAACACAACACAAGCAATTGAGAATACAGAGGAAAAAAATGGAATGGGTACATTTTTAAAACGAAGTCCCTACAGCATCGATTCAGTCCTGCTCTATAAGCAGAGAGTGACATAAACAGATGAATTACTGTCAGCAACGCTTCCTCCACTACCTGTTGAGACCGAATTTTATTAAAAGAAAAAAAGTCAAGAGCACAACAATCATGATGAGAAACTGTCACCACTTTATGTGCATGTAATTAGATGAGCTTGGGCGAGCGTATCAGAGAGGGATCCTGAAAGACAGCCCAGAAATTAATTTAAGTTAGTAAAAAGTTGCTCCTTTTAAGGCAATGAGTCCCATCTGAATAACCCTGAGCCTGACAATCAGAGGTGCGTTAAACCATGTATGGTCAGAGGGGGGCAGCATGGCTATAAAAAAAGCTTGAAGGCCATATGAATTCAAACAGAGAACATTTTATCTACAGTGTGTTTAACCTAGATTTAAATATTTATGTTACCATATTGCAAGATTTTTGGCTTCCTTACCCCTAAGGAATAGTAATCTCTAATACGTCATTAATCTCATGATTTGCGGTTGGAAGAGGTGAGGTAGAAGCAGTGGACTCATGAAATGATGCTTTTAATGTTGATTCCAGAAGTACAAAGTCCAATTATCCAGGGAGCACAGAGGGAGAGCGGAAGGCTAAAGCTCATAAAACTGGTAGCAACTGGAACTAAACGGACGGCAGCAACAGACGTAAACCAACAGAACAATGAGACAGATACGACAAGGACCCGACAAAGAACATGGAACACAGGTGGCATTAAATACACAGAGGGAACGAGACACAGCTGAGATTAATCACGGGGTAGACAGGACAACACAGGAACTGAATTAACTGACACACACAAAAACCTAACTTTAACACAGAGGAAAAAACCAAATCCTTGCAATTAATTTCTGGACCAGTAATGCATGATGGATTTATAGAACTGTACTGAGAGATTTAAAGAAATTTCAATGCAAAACTGAAACTCTATACTTGTTTTCAAGATTTATAAACTAATGTTGACTGATTTAGCAGTTAATGATGTCCTCCAACACTTTCAAAATATCCTTTGATATACTTTAATTACAAATATTTAACAATGTCACCCATCAAATTCAAATTAAAGGATTTGCTCTAATCCAACAACTCTTTCATAACTCATGTATAAAACCACTCAGCCACAATAGAGTGGTTTATCCAGTCAGCGATTATGTATTTTAATAAAAGACAAATGGTTATCCTTTTCTGATTTTTGAAGATATTTCATCTTCCCTTTGATAATGCATCTTTATCTCCAAAGTTCAAATGACGGGTCAAATATTGTCTTGATTTCAGAGAGAAAATCCACTTGATGTGAAGTCTTTAGGATTTAAATGTGCAACCCAGATAGGCTATGTAATGATTCTGAGATTCAAATTAGAATGAATGAGTATATTGCTTTCCTTCTAGCTAAAATAATCCAGTCTGCAATCGTAAAAATCTGCCTGACACATGATTTAAATTTAAACAAATTATGATGTAAAAAAAAAAAATGAAACAACTGAGGTTCATCAGCCCTGTGTTTTCCATGAAGTCATGAGTAAATGTTGGCATGCAAAGAAAATTAGCAATCATGTTTGAAATAACAGAACCAAATTGGTTCCTCTACAGCAGCAGCTGCAATCCAAATAATTAAACTACCAGGGTTCCAGCTTCATTTCTTTGCAGCATTATCTCGATGATTGGCTTGACGGTCTGTCCTCCTGTACAAACACACCTGCAAATGTGTTTCTTGTGATTGCCAGACTTCCCTATGGCACCTAATGTTATGAAAGTTCATCCTAACAAGAAAAAGCTTACTGAATTGGTTTTCATACTTTACCTCCAAAAACCTTTGTACTCATTCATCAACTTTTCACAAATTGAAGACAAGTTAATTTTAGAAATATAAAAAATAAGGACAATAGTGTGTAAATGTGTGCATGAATAGATGAATGAATATAGAGTGAAGCACTTTGGGGTCCTCTGGATTTGGTAAGGTGCTACACAAGTAAAGGCCATTTACCAATATGATCAATCAAACATCTGTTTGCTTCTGCCATAATCTCTGTGCTAAAATATTTTGTGCTAAAATATATTGTATCCTAATTAGGTGAAATTCCCTAATTTAATGCTGTTCTCATTCGTGCATATTTTTTTCTGCTGCTCTTGTCAGAAAGCAATACAGGTCTAGATTTGTGATTGGAGGATGGCCAATTAAATGCATTTAATCATGGTCACCTATAAATTTGTCATTTATGACATTAAACAAAAAAATATGGCTCTTGTCAAATTGTCAAAACTGCTCAAATAATATAAGAAATAATCAGTTTCCAGAAACTCTTAAAAGTATTTTTCAAAAGAAAGGGAAGTTACCAGAGAAACAAATTCAGTGTTTAAAAAAACCCACTGAATTTGAGAAAACTTAAAACACATCCTACAATGAGCAAAACCTTCCAAACTTCCATTTTTTTTCTCTACATCTATCATAGACATCAGAACATTTCTCAAAAAATTACAATCTATGTCAATGTAGTCAAATGGTGCGTGCAAAGCAGATAACATCATTCCATTAACCATTCTCCATTATGGTTAAATTATGACCTAAAAGTCTCTCAGTTTACATTTTAAGGTTTTCAGTTCAAGTTCCTTGGTTAAAAAAAAACAACCTATTCATGTTCTAAGTTTAAGGAAAATACTAAGTGTACTCATGAATATCCTCATTTTAACAATATTGCGCAATACTAAGTCCACATCCTCAATTACAGTTTAAGATAAAAAAACGTGAATTAGTTTACAATATGGAGGTAATTGTCCAGTAGTGATGTAAGAAACATCTACAATCAATGCACATTGGCAAAGATTTGCAGACACCAAACAGGGGATTCATTACTGCACTTAAGTGAGCAAAGCAGAGAGACTAGCCAAACTCATTACCAGCCAGAGGCTGGAGGGATTGGAGCATAAGGCAGATTAAGGACAAGAAATACTGAACTGGTAAGAGTATTTTGCTACAGACACCACCTTAAAGTTGTAAAACTATACAGTATGAGCTCCATTAATTTTCGTATGTGAGCCTTTATGATGTAAATGTTCATGAGAGTGTGAAGCGTGCCAAATCATCGCCCCCCTGTGTTTTAGTGCTGGGGGAGCAGAGAGAAGAGGAGACCCCAAGCCAAGCTGAAGCTGGAACAGGATGATAAGACAGACAGGTTCCTCTGTCAGGACGCAGCTGAATAGGAGCAGAAGAGGAAAAGATGAGCACAGATGAGCAAACTGGAAGAGGAGGGGTGTATGCCACAGAAATATGACAGTTTCATAATACAGAAGCAAGGATGTCTATGTGGGAATATCTGTATATATCTGAGTGTGTGGGAGTGTGTTTTAAATCAGCACATTAGACACTGGCGTTACCTAGATGCGAGTCCCATCTGTCTCAAACATATTCAAAGAACAGGGTTCAAAATGTAAAACTTCTCTGGGGTCAGAAAGAAAAAGGCTCACCGGTGAACATAAAAGCAAATTTAGGCAGGAAAGATCCTGCTTTCATTTATAACTCAAGTAAGACTCCCTCTCCCCACCATTATAGGAAAACATAATGAGGGACAGGACACGCAGAATTGTGAATGGGAAGAAAAACGTACAAAAAGTAAAGAACGTCAAATGTATTTTAACTCACATATTTTT
The DNA here is from genome assembly GCF_019740435.1 of Gambusia affinis. Lineage (NCBI taxonomy): Eukaryota > Metazoa > Chordata > Actinopteri > Cyprinodontiformes > Poeciliidae > Gambusia > Gambusia affinis. The sequence continues at coordinate 14,965,553 of NC_057880.1, forward strand.
ATTTGAGACAACCAGAGTGTGAATTGTACCACGACCATTCGGGAGTGTCAACGATTTTTTACTGAAATGTGAACATGGACGCATACAGTACAGGCACACCATTGAGAATGATTCACACAATAACTTTTGTTGTCTGAAGTAAAAAATAAAAATAAAAAAAAAAATTTAAAAAAATCAGGCATTGCTTTTTTTTCACCTTTCAGTTTTGCTCTACTTTTTAATGGTTTATTACATTTGGAGAGGTGTGAATACTTTTGGAAGAACTTGCAGCTCCTCAGTACAACATGATGTTTTATCGAAGAGTGACAATTTATAGAGATTCCAATGGCAATGCCTTAGGAAACCATAACTTTAGATGAGAAAATACTGGGGTTATTCTACTCACTGATTTGCTGTTGACTAGATATATTGCTGTGTTTGTGCCTGTTGATCCAAGCCCTGGAAAAGCTGCATATGTCAGGGACAAGATGAATTACAGCACTGTAAATGATATCTCTGGAGATTTAATATAAAGCATTGTTCTGATTGTGTCTTACCTCTCATGAGTCAGCCAGATGAAGACTAAGAGCAAGTGTAGGGACAGCATAGCTCTCTATGCAAATAGTTAAATGAATGAGTGGTGTTTATCTAGTGATGAATCATAGAAACTGAAATAACTGTGACCTGGAGTGGTTCTACCCGTACCTGCTAATCAGAGTTTTAAAATCCCACACCATTGAATAAAACAGAAGGTGCAGAATAATATGGCACTGATTAGGTTACCACATTGAATAAAAAGAATAGAAATTGATTGTAATATATTTAGACATTAGCCATTTGGGTACACTTTTCTTATACACCCGCATTTGTTAAAACAACCCTTTTTTTTATTTGATAACAATGTGGCTCCTCCTGGCTATAAGAGCTTTCTTTAAGTTGCTTTAGTGTTTGTAAAAAGAATCTGAAGAGAAAGTCCAGCTAAAACCTTTGTGAAAAGATTCATGTGCACATTCAAGAAATGTGTGCAGCCCAACACATCCATCCATAATAGAGAGTGAAAAACAATTCAACTTGAGTGAGTTGAAAGGAAACCCATACTTGTACAGCAGCTGTCTTTTCGTGACAGAAAACTGCTTTTTTGTTGTGCTGGCTTAGGATGAGGGGGCTGATAATGGAGGTGAGGACGAGGAGCGAGGCAGGAGGATTATTGTCAGAGCAATCCTGTCATGACTGCCACAATGCAGGTTGCAAACACAGAGAGAAGAGGGATGTTATAGGAGAAGGAGAGGCAAGAATAATTTCCCACTGAGCCATGATGGATTGCATTTTTACAAACAACTTCAATGATAGAGCAGCTTATCTATTTCCATGCCGTTTCCCCACACAGTCAAGATTGTTGTTTCCTTCATGCAAACTATAAAGACGGTAAGATGAAAACAAACATACAGCAGTAAATTTAGATTTTCCCAAAACACTTATATGACTTAACAGTTGCCAATGAGGAGATTACAATATGCCGCTTTTTTTTTTACACCCTAACGGTTTTAGTACTCATTTTAAAAGTTTAAAACCACTTCCCGGTAAATAAAAAAAGTTACTCATGCTGGGATAAAGTGATGACACCATTACCTCAGATGAACAGCATTAAAGTTAAGATTGTGAAATGCTCATCACAGTTTATTCCAGCAAGTAGGGAGCAGTCAGAAAGTATGAATCAGAACGCAGCATAAAGATCATTCAAGTAAATAAACTCATGGATGAGACACATAGACCTACTGTATTTGAAAGCAAATAGTACTTCAGTGACATTTCTTGGCTTCTAAAGATTTCATTTAAAGAAAGTGCTCGGTATGAGTGAGGATTATAATTTGAAATAATGGGAAAATGTCACACCCACTTACACCACCAGGGCATTTGGGACGCAAAACTGCCTAGGATGAGCAGCAGCCAAGGCAGCGAGTTGCTCTGTATGCATGAGGGGAAAAGACAAGCACTTGCTGCTGTGGTTTTACTAACACTCAGGAAGTGTGGATGTTTTCAGCTCACATCCACATCTGTAAATCCTATGTCACTTCCTTCCTTTAGTTCACTTTTTTTGTTTATAAAACAACAACAAAAAACACTTTTCCAGGAGGACCAAAGTTTGTTTCTGTGGTCCACACCAGGCATCACAGCTTTGCTTTCACATTTTCACAACAAAGTAGACTGCCTGAGAAAAAAAAACCTCTATTGCCTTTAAAACACACAGAAGTGTTTAAGTGCCAGAGGTAGGAAATACATTTAAGAGCAGCATGTCACTATAACAAGAAACTTTCCCTTTTTAACAATATATAAAACTCATAAACACAAAAAGTTTCTCATGAGTTTGTCACTTTAACGAGACAGGTTTTACAGCTTTTTATAATGAGAAGCCTTCTTGTTATTACAAGATATAAGTATATGTTCCTTTGACAGATTACACATTTTAAAAAAAGGCATTAAAGCATCTCCATCAGACTCTCCTCCTATTCACTGTGTTCCTTCAAGACAACATTTGAATCTCCCAAAAGATGTTGTTTTACTATTATTATCTTTCTTATTTAAACTAGAAGATATGTTGTATGTTATGACGAGTTTTAGATCTAGTTAAAATTAGAAAGTGTTCTTGTTTTAAGAAGTTTTTTATCTTGATTTAAAAAAAAGAAAGTTTCTTGTTATCAGGAGACATTGGTCCTGAATTTATTTCCTAGCTCTGGCATTTGAACACTTCTGTAAAATCAGACCAATCAGCTCTGTTGAAATCAGCCTTAGTTGTGAACTCCACTGAAAATGTGTCACAAGGCATGCAGGGCACTAAACAACCATGTAGAAGATCGCCTGGTCGTATGGGTGGTTGTAGCTGGTTCTACTTAGCATTGACTCTGAGGGGCTGAATACAAAGGAAAGTAAAAAGGTTTTTAGATTTGGAAAAAGTTTTGAAAACTATAGGTAAATTTTTTCCCTTCAGTTTCACAATCATTTAATAATATGTGTTGAACTTTCACAAATAAAAATCCAATTAAGACAAATTAAAGGTTGTATCCGCATAAAAACGTGTATACTCTTCACCTCACTTTGTCCACCTTGGTTGTAGCACACTTTATTCAAGCCCAGAATGTGAGACCAACTAAAAATATTCCCTATAAGCATTATGCCAACAGAGGTGCATGATGACAGCCGTCCTTTTCTGGCTGCTTGGAAGAGATGACAGTGAGCAGCTGGGGCAATATAGTCCTGGATCAACAAATCAGCAGGCATCAGTCTCACCTCTTCTCTGCATGTGTGTGTGTGTGTGTGTGTACATGAATCGCCTGGCCTCAGTTGACTCCGTATTAGTCAAGTTCTACACCTCACTAAATGGAGGCTGCAATAGTTTAACAATTTTTTATTTGATTCTCTGTCTTTTATTGGAGACACGGCAGAAGAGAAAATGATTCCAGTGCACTTCTAGTTTGACGTTATTTGACTGTCTGACCTGCATGCTGACATCTGGTTTTATTGAATGTGTGTGGCTTTACAGCCTGTGGCATTGTATGTCTGTGGTTTTGTCTGGGCCACTGTCTTCATCACTTTTAATTTCATCCGAGATCTCTCCCCCTCTTTTTGTGCAGAAGAATTTAATCGAAACAGAAAGAGAAAGGCTGATTTGAGGCCAAACAATTCTTATCAGTTTCATTCATATCATGAGCACAATCAGCAGTGATTGAGAGGGCCTCCGGAGATCACTTCAATCGTCCTCTTTTATTCTCCGTCTCAGTCACTCGCACACACAAATACAGAGGATAAAGGGTGTTGGATCGACTTCACAAAGAGTACATTTGTATGTGTGTACTCCTAAATCATAAATGAAATACTGACAGATCAATGAAATTACTCTGAATCACACTTTTAGTTCTGAATGATGATAGAAAACTTGTATTTTTTGGTCTTTTTAAACAAACTCAATCAAGTGTAAGAAATACGACAGGATTAATAGGAATAATCAGCATTTGTGCTTACAAATTTGGAGTTTGATACAAGTACGGTGGCCGAGAGGCACAAACATGCAGCAAACAGCGAAAAGCAATGCAAACAGGTGTAAATAAAAAAACAGTTCAGTGTTCTTCAACACTCACTTGCTGAAGACACAAGTTGCACTTAGTGCATTAAAGTGTGTGATTGTCATTGTAGTTGTAGTAGTAACAGTAAAAAATGAGAATCTACTAACTGCAACTTGTTTAACGAAATACTCCTTACACATAACAAAATAAACCACTTTGCTGCCACTATTGTACCAGGAGTTTCTAACCTAATCAATCCTCCGGCAGAACGACTAGTAAGACACACAAATATAACAGTGGGAACTTGCTTAATATTGAATTAAGTTTCAGAGGTTTACACAATCATCATGTATTCTCACACCATTTTTAACTTGCCAACTAGAAATGTATTATCCTACAACATAGTTTTAAATCATGTTGTAAATGACTCGCTAATATAAAGTAAAGCTCTCTTTCTCTTCACTCATGCAGCTGAGGGAGGTTGTACCTTTCCGTTTTACTCTTGATCGACACCAAACAGAAGCAGAATAGAAAATGAGTAGCTGATGCAGCTCAGGCTTGTGATCTGCTGTTTCAGTGTCATAATAAAATTAGAACAAGTTACTGTCTGACAGCTACAAGGACACAATAACACATTGGTCCAGATTTTCTGTTTACAGACCCAAAACATTGATGTTTCTCTTAATATTACAAACAGGGCTTACAAGCAATTTAATAAGGCAAGTACTTAAAGCAGTGCTTGACACAAACGGCACAGTGAAAAGTAAACAAACCCCCATTCAAATTCTGGTCAAAAAAGTACCATGAGACACCTGCAAATTTCTTCATTTTTTGCCCCACTGAAATGATGGAATCAAACAACTTTCAGTAGCAGATAAGAATAACCCAAACTTACATGACAATATGAAGTAAGTTGAGATGTCTAAAAACACATCATGGAGAATACAAGAGAACAAAGTGACACTTGTTGGTCTGATGAGGGTTACTCAGACATTTCTAAGGCTCTGGGACTCCAGTGAACCACAGTCAGACTAGTCCAGCTAACCAAAAATACCATCTATGCTAAAGATCCAAAGTGAAAAACACAACTGACCAAAAGGAAAACAAATGACCAACTTAAAATTACAAATACACCTCTTTGTAGGGCTAAAGACTTTTGGAAACCCATTCTAAACTGATGAAAGTGAGGTGCCTGTTCTATTACCACCTGTGTTTAACACAACACTGAATTTCAGATAAACAACATCATAAGGACTGTTTAAAAAAATGCTGGTAGAAGTATGATGATCAGCGATTGCTTTGCTACATCAGGAACTGGATGAATGGTTATTATTAATAAAAATCAAGAAAACTGCTTTGTGGTAGAAAATTCTCAGATGGGCATCTGCCCAGCATGAACAATGAGGTCACACATTTAACCAGATTTTTAATAACTTATAAGTTTCTTATAGTACGGAGTTGGTGTAAACATTCTCATTGACTATAATGGATAAATAATTATTGCGAAGTTTGTTCCAAGACGCAAGCAGTGCAAGTTGGGGGAACTTCTGCTGCATTTACAACTGTAGAAAAAGATTAATTGAAATTTAGACTGTAGCCACTGTGTATTTATTTTATATTGTAAAAAGAAAATGCCTGGAAGAAACATCCTCTGATTTCCCTTATAAATTACCTAAAACTTGCTTTTTTGAAAATTAACACCAGAGGAATGATTTAAAAACAAATATGGTTATTGGATTCTACTTTTACTCGTGATACATGATACAATGTTGGATGTTCTATTTAGTGTTTCTAAAAGTCTAACAGCCACAGATGGTTAGAGGTGTGAATATTCTGGTAGGAAACCAGAAACGTTCAAAACCAGGCCAAAAATATTAAAAAAAGATAAATAGGCCAGGTGAGCAGTAACTAGACAAAGAGAGAAAAATGGGACGCTTCCCTTATGTCAAGTACAAACACACTGCTGCACACTGCATTTAACACATTTATTGGCAGGTTGAACCATTGTAAGAATCAGCCACTCATATTAACTTACATAATAAGGATCTATGCCCAAGACTCATCTCGTTTTTCTTCCAAGATGATGAGCCAACTCAAAAATGCTGCCACACTTGTACTTTGATGCCAGAAATCCAGGGAAGCCTCTGTTGTGAACAAGCGGGAACAAAACAACAAGCCCATATTTCACTACGTGAAATTTGTGTGGCCCTCATTAATAATCGTTACCCCTCTTAATGACTTTTTGCGAACGCAGTAGAACGTGCTCATCAGCCTAATTTACACTCATTAAATGCAAACATCTTGAGCTTATGAAAGCAACCCTTAGACAGGTGTTAGATCAGGACTGTCCAAGTTTTAATTATGACATTCATTAAAACTTTTTAATATTTTTGTAATTGCATTTGGTTTCTAGATGGTAAGCAGAAAGATTTGTATTTTGAACCAACTTTTCTTTTTATATACTGCAAATACACCCATTTATTAAAGTATAAAATGTCACTTTTTTTTATAAAGATTAGTCAAAGCCAATAGTATATTAAAAAATTATGATGTTGCACAGAGAATATTAAACTCAGACATCAATGCAGAGGGTTACGACCACCCAAGAAAGACCAAAGTGATAACAGCAATCTCTTCAGCAGCTCTAGTTGACAATTAAGATTAATATGGTGACTTAGCCAGTGAAGAGGAGAAAGGTGTCAAGAGAAATGGTGTCTCAGAGCAGTAACTTGGAGACATAAATTGGCACTCAATCAAAGAAGTAAAACTCCATTGTGGCAATCCCAGTCTGCCTATATTTCAACATAGAATTGAACAGCCACTTGAGATGAAAAATGTCATAAACAAATATACAATTGAGCAAGACACTGCTTGATAGTATTTAACGGGATATTACCTACGATGCTATGCATAATCAGTTTGTGTTTTACTTACGAGAATAATGTTAAATCATTCAACACTCACAACAGCTTTTTCACCTGAAAGTTTGGCTCTAAAACTTTCCCTAAACCTCATGTTACCCACAGTGTAGTAAGAATGTTGAGAAGCTGTCATTTATTTGGCTCAGACACCATAAAAAGCTGCTTGAGTTTATCTTCACATGTAAAGGGAGAGTGTGTATTCAATTCATGAAAGCAATACACAGACATCAGAGGTCTTGTATCAACAGATAACACGTAAAAAGTAAAGTACAATATACTTTTTTACTCAAGAAACCTTTTGGCAATAGTTTAAAGAATACCTAGTTGATGTAACTTGCAGTGTGAACGCAGCCAAAGAGTGCTTTTCTGTTTTTCTTTCTAAAACGTTTGTTTCAAAATTGTGTGCTTTAAAATGTGTTGCGTGTAATTTATGTTTTAGACTTAAAAAATATTTAGACTTTTTTTGCCTCAAAAATTTGATTTAGAGGTTTAACAACCCCTAAATATATATATTTTTTTCATTTTCCACCAGTCTGTTATCCATCAAGTAATTTTCATAAATATAGCCTATACGATTATTTACATCCAACATCCTTTATCAATGTTACTACTGCAAAAAATAAAAATAAAAGCAGGAAAACATGAATGTCACTTTCTGTTCTTTTTTAAAACTTAAGTGTCTCTCTTCATTTCTTTTTTGTTCACAGCCTCAGGTTCAGGTCCAGATTTACTGTCCGAAACTGTGTTACTGCTCCAGGCCGGTAATGATCCCATCGCTGTCGAGGCTGTCACTCCACCAATCAATCAAAGTTGCCTTTGTTAGAGTTTGCGAGCCTCTGACAATGTGTGTGCTGATTAGCAGACTCCATTCACTCTTCTGAAATCCCCGTGCCAGACTGTGGTGCCCAGGGAGAGGCACTTCTGGAATGTCAAGTTGCTTTGTGAGTAATCGGTTTACCGGCGCCGGAGGGAGAAAGCAAGCAGGGAAATAGGATTTTCAAGCCCCAAAGCCAACAAGCAAACAACCAGAACAAGCAAGTGCAAAGGAGATTATTAAAGCCAACTAATTTAAAGGTATGCATCATTAGATAATGCCAGAAACTACTTTGGTGTGTCAGCCTGAAAATACAGCACGGTTTAAGTCTGCACACACACTCAAAAAATTCAGTGAAGCCGAGCACATTACGCCTACATCAGCAGTTTACGATTTCTCAAAATCCTCCTTGCACACAGTTGTAATAATACCTTGAACCAGATAGCCTCCAAAATGAAATTGGTTTCATTTTCTTCTACCTTGTCAGGGTGTGCATACTTGGCTGGTGGAGAGTTTGGCTGACTTCAGCGTCTCCAGGGAAAGATAAAGACTGGGCTGTCAGGAATTGTCTCCTCTGACAACCTGGCCTCAGGCTGACAATACAGCGATGATGAAGGAAGTCGTTTTAAGGCCAGGGCAGCGAAGCCCTGCCAGGGAACTAATGATGGTGGCTTAACAATTTCTGCTCACCATGCAACGCGTGACATGGAGAGCCGATTCAAATTGGATTTTTATTATAGATTTCACTATTACAATTTATTTCTAACTCATCTGACTTGTCAACATATAGTCGAGCAGAAATGACCAAGACTAAATGCTAGAGGAACGCATATAAGTCCTCGCATGCTTATTATAATAATTGAAAAAATTGCCAGGTCTGTCCTCTGGGATATAAAACTGCTTTTTATCTTTCAATACCCAAAGAATATTACATAGAAAGTTTATTGTGAATACTTTGTGAAAACACAAATCTACCTCATTTGTATTTAATTCTGAGGATTATTTGGACTGGAAACAGTCCCATAACGCTTTTTTTTCCTGAAAAGTTATAGACAAGACATTTATTTAGAAGTTACATGTACAAATTTTATGTAACACTCAGTGAACTGAAACTTAAAGTAAATAGTTAAAGTAGATTAACTATTTGATGAGCATATATATGACTGCGAGTTAATAATCGCCCTACTATTGTTTTGTTAATCATTTTCCATGTCTTTTTATAACTTTCTCCAATAAATTAACAAAAGATTCAGGTCATGAAGTATCTTGACAGAAAATCTGTAAAATTGAAGAGATGGTTATTGTGGTTTCTAGTTTGTTCTCCACACATCATTTTATTGTAAAGTAATCTTTATTTATTTTCAATCCAAGTTAAATTTTTTCACACAATTTACATAACATCACCTCTTACCACCACTGTCCAGCAGAAGACAATCTCAATTAAAGTTCAGTCATACACTGTTTGCACAGGCACACAAGTTTAACTTGACCAATGGACTATTGATCCAACTATTCCCACTGTGCTTCCTTTCTTGACTGTGCACACATATGTGTACCTGCGCTTCTGTGTTAGCAGCGTTGTATTGTCAGAAAAAAAAAATGCTTAGCATCAGAGGAACAGTTTTAGCAGCACTGCTCTTATTTGATTTTTTGTTTTCCCATTATTCCATACAGATCCTTCCCTACTCTGCTTTTTAACAATTTAGGTTTTTTTAATATCAGTAAACGTTGCTCTAAAGGTTTCCAATGCTGCTGTTGGGGATAAGAAAATCAGATGCTTATGATTGTGAAGCATTCACAAACATTACCTGTAGATTAAAAAAAAAAAGAGTTCATAAATAAAAGTGGTGATAATAGGGCCTGTGTCAGCATGGTTACTAATTTGTGCAGTTAAACTGTCTCCATACAATACAAAGTGCAAAAAGCTCCATCCTGTACACATTCAACCGGACACACACATACACACTCTCCAGGCATCATTTTGGAGAAGCATTACTTATTACAATGAACTTGTTATATATACCCTTCAGACATCCTCCACACTAATGTAGATGGCTCCTCGCACGGACTACACACACACACACACACACATACACAAACATAGCAATCGCTTTTCTTGTAAAAAATACAGAGTGTTTTAGGGGATTTCTGTTCTTTAGACATTTATATAAAAGGTATGAAAGAGTATATTGAAGGACAGTCGTGTAGCTTGTACATGCAGCATTGTACTGCTTGAACATCTACTGTTCCTCATACCGATGAGTTACTCTCCATCTAATGGAAAGTGGCTGAGCTAATGCACAGAAAATCATCCTCTAATGCAGATCAGATGTTGTGACTGACAGAGCAGCGAAGCAAGAGAAGGGCCCACAGTGAGAGACACGGGGCTCTGTCACAGTTTGACGAGCTTCCTGTCAATCATTCAAGTTGATAAATGTTTCTAACGCCCCCAGCATCAAACAAAAACTCAAAGCAAAGGTTTTCTTTTATCCATATTATTCTGAAAGCTTTCTTAGCAAATTGAGTTTGCCAACCCCATCTTAAAACTCCTGTTGCTTTGATCTTCATCCTCCCCTATATTCCTGTCCTTGTTGCCTGCACACATTTCTGAATGGATGTGTGTGCAGAGAAGGAGGCAGGGATAACAAGAGGTTGTGCCACT